>NW_021604576.1:8420928-8450437 GCF_004785775.1 Grammomys surdaster | reverse complement strand
ATGTGGGTTCCAAAAACCTATATGGATCAGGCTTGGCTTGTTAGGTCTATTGTCCAGAGCCATCTTACTATCTTACTGTCCCTCAATTGTCTTCTTATTCTTCTATTTATTTGTTTCACATGTATGTTTTGCCTGTTTGAATGTATGAATATCACATTGGTCTGGTGTCCACAGAAGTCAGAGGAAGGTATTGGACCTCCAGAAACTAGAGTTACAGATGATTGCAAGCATGTGGGCTCTGAGACCCAAACCCAGGTCCTCTGCAAGAGCAACAAGTGCTCTGAGCCACTGAGCTATCTCTCCATCACTCTTCTTTTTATTCTGTGTGTATTTGTCATTTCCTTCCATCTAATTTGATTTATGCTTTCTTTTCTCTCCAATTAGGGACAGACATTTTTCTAATCCTTTGTTTCTTTATTACCCTTTGCTATATTTAGTATTTTGACTTTACCTTCTGATATGTGAAACTTTTTTTGTGGAGACACAAATAAATGTCTACTCAGCCCATATAGGGACCCAATGGCATTCTACCAAAGTCCACTATTTTTGTATAGAAATAGCAGACCAGTAAAGCAGACTCCACAAAAAGCCCCTGGTCCCTAAATACGGCCTTCCTTCAGGTAACTCTAGGACATTTCCTGCCTCCTTAGCAAAGGGTACAGTGGGAACAAGTCTGTTTTCCATCTCTTCTTGTAACGCTTTAGTAAACTGGCAGTCAAGTTTTAAAGCTTTCCAAAAACTCCCAACCACAGCGTCTGACTTTTTATCAGTCTTTCTCCTTAGGAACTCCGGCTGGACACAAAGCCTGCAATATTCACTTTCAGGAAACTGGGACAGGACTCAGTTCACTGAAAGTGAACATTGAGTTTCCTTCACCTCCTAAGTGCTTTAGCATTTTACAAACATGCTTTAGGTGCCAGACTAGATCATTCAGGGCTGCCGAAGCCTATCCTACTAGATTAGACTGGATCACTCAGGGCTGCCAAAGCCTACTTTGTAGGGATCACAGGACTCAGCAAAGCCATTAAACCCCTATTGAGTCCACATCTTTCTAAACTTCCCTGTGGACATAGTTCTGCCTGGCCTGAAGAACTGGACGTCAATACACTGCACTTCTTCTAACTTCCCCAGTAATGCATGTCCTTCCTATACTGTCTTCTGTTCCCTGGTCTTCATGGAGATCTTAGCAGGAGAAAATCAAGTATTCCTAATGGTTTATAATAAGAAACTGACTTTTCAGTGAGTGCATACCATGTGTGTTCTTTTGTGATTGGGTTATCTCATTCAGGATATTTTCTAGTTTCATCCATTTGCCTAAGGATTTCATGAATTCATTGTTTTGAGTAGCTGAATAGTATTCCATTGTGTAAATGTACCACATTTTTTGTATCCATTCCTCTGTTGAAGGACATCTGGGTTCTTTCCAGCTTCTGGCTATTATAAATAAGGCTGCTATGAACATAGTGGAGCATGTGTCCTTGTTATATGTTAGAGCATCTTCTGGGTATATGCCCAGGAGGGGTATAGCTGGGTCCTCAGGTAATGCTATGTCCAATTTTCTGAGGAACCACCAGACTGATTTCCAGAGTGGTTATATCAGCTTGCAATTCCACCAACAATAGAGGAATGTTCCTCTTTCACCAAATCCTCACCAACATCTGCTATCACCTGAGTTTTTGATCTTAGCCATTCTGACTGGTATGAGGTGGAATCTCAGGGTTGTTTTGATTTGCATTTCCCAATGACTAAGGATGTTTAACATTTCTTTAGGTGCTTCTCGGCCATTCGAGTTTTCTCAGTTGAGAATTCTTTGTTTAGCTCTGTACCCCATTTTTTAATAGGGTTATTTGGTTGTCTGGAGTCTAATTTCTTGAGTTTTTTATATATATTGGATATTATCCCTCTATTGGATGTAGGATTGGTAAAGATCTTTTCCCAACCTGTTGCTTGCCATTTTGTCCTATTGACAGTGTCCTTTGCTTTAAAGAAGCTTTGCAATTTTATGAGGCCCCATTTGTCAATTCTTGCTCTTAGAGCATAAGCCATTGGTGTTCTGTTCAAAGCTCACAATATCCAAGATACAACTCACAGACCACATGAAACCATGAAGAAGTAAAACCAAACTGGTGGTGCTTTGGTTCTTCTTAGGAGTAACAAAATACTTGTGGGAGCAAATATGGAGACAATGTATGGGACAGAAACTGAAGGAGGGGCTGTCTGGAGACTGCTCCACCTGAGTATCCATCCCATGTGCAGTCACCAAAGGCAGACAATGATGTGGATGCCAGGAAGTGCATGCTGACAGGAGCCTGATATAGCTGTCTCCTTAGAGGCCTGCCAGAGCCTGAAATATACAAAGGTGGATGCTCACAGCTAACCATTGAACTGATCATGGGGTTCCCAATGGGGAAGTCAAAGAGAAGACTGAAGGAGCTGAAGGGGTTTGTGGCCCCATCAAGGGAGCAACAATATCAACCAACCAGAGCTCCCAGGGTCTAAGCCACCAGCCTTGGAGCACATAGGGAGGGCCCCATGGCTCCAGCTGTATATGTAGGGGAGGATGGCATTGTTGGGCATAGGTGGGAGAGGAAGTCCTTGGTCCCATGAAGGCTGAATGCCCCAGTGTGGAGGAATTCGAGGGAAGGGATGTGGGAGTGGGTGGGTGGGTAGGGGCATATTGTCATAGAAGCAGGAGGAGGAGGGATGGGGCAGGGTATTTCTGGGTTGGGGGGAATGGGGAAAGGGGATAACATCTGAAATGTAAATAAAATATTCAATAAAAAAAAGGAACTGACTTTTCTCATACTGCCTCAGGTTATATAGCTTTTGTCTAAAGAAAGGGCAAATAGTTATACTATTTAGTTTCTCTGCCTCTACAGCACTCAACACTAGTCCCATTCACCCTCATGCAGCTGTATGACTACGACAGGGTCTTTCATGGCTTGTTTAAAAGTCTTTTCCAGAGCTGGATGTGGTAGCACATGCCTTTAATCTCAGTACTTGATCGGTAGAGTCAAGTAAATCTCTGTGAGTTCAAGATCACCCTGGTCTACATAGTGAGTTCCGGGATACCAAAACTACATAGTGGGATCCTGACTTGAACAAACAAACAAATGAACAAAATATTTTCCAAGCCAAGTAGTTGAGAGGAGAATATTCCCTTGCATGGTCTCCAGCATTCAGCCATTCCTAAGGCCCACATCTGAGTGCTCTATCACGGATTTGGTCATTCTCTTACTAAAGACTGAACCCAAAGGCTTAATCTTAATCTTTCTTACTATGTGACTTTTTCCAGGGGACCCAAAGATCCAAGGGTAGGATCTTGAGCACACATCCGACCTGCACTCTCTTTCACTTGAATCTTGAAACTCTGAAAAACAACATGCCAACACCTCCAGCCCTCTTCTTTTCACTTTCCTTTCCAAATCAGTGACTGACACAGAGGCCAGACACAGCATGTTTGAGGGTTTGCTTGCTTTTTAAAAGAAGACTGTAATTCCTCCCTTACTGCTACAAGTTCTTTCTGAAAGCTACCTAAGTCTCACATGCATGTTGTATTGCCCAAAACAAAGGGTAAAGCCGTAGATGTTTAAGATCATAACTCATATATCCCACTTTCCAGGGCTGGTAAACATTCTTTAACCCACCAGCTGTTTAGGGGGCTGTAGTGACAATTTGGAATTTTGATGTCTTTAAAAAAAACCACAGAAATGTTTTAAGAATATGTTTTCATTTTAATCCCAGGTATGGAGATGTGGGACTATGATTTGCCTCAAGTTCTAGCAGAGGTATGGTTTTGCCAGCTGCAGATAGTTTCTGTGATTTTTGACATTTGGAATTCTGGGAACTTATCAGAGGGTATATAAATGCAAGGACCAGGCCCCAAGAGGGTGAGTTGGTGGTTGTTGGTCATCTAGGAGGTTTATTGTGGTTTGTTCGTAGCTGTGGTCAAAGAAGAAACAAAAGGAAAGAAATTAGATTCAGGGATTTTCTTAATTCCTCTTTCCCCTCTAACCTTGTTTCTCACCTACTAATGTTATGGGGTGAAACCAGGGAAATAAAGGGTAGGAAAAAAAGAAGATCCCACAAAACAACAGACCAACTACAGGGGATATTCCCATAACTCAAGAAGTGGAACATAAGAAGACATGCCACCCTACCAAGTACAGAAGGATGGCCATCCTGGAATTCCCCACAAAAATGCTCCACTCTCAGACAGCTCAGCATTGGTCACATGTTCTGTCACCCATCTCATAACCTGTAACCACCACTACAGTTAGGAGGTACAGTGTCTCATGGGGATAGGTAGCCTTATTGGGATTTCTCCCATGGGTGACCCTTATATGGATCAGATTTAGTTACATGTCTCAGCATCCATTACAGGGGCCATGCAACCAATCCTTACCAAGTCATCCTTGGTTCTCTTGATCCCTACTTGGGTGCCATGTGTTATGGGAGACTTTTCTTGGTGAGCTGCATTTATATTCTTAAGATAGGGAGCCAACCACAAACCAAAGTAACTATTCTCCCAAAGTCCAATTGGCAAATCAATGAATTCATCAGCACTAGTTATAGGAATTTGGGTAAGGGGTTACTTACAGGAGCAGGAGTCATTGATGAGGAGTTATATTACCAAACAACCCACCCCAGCATGAGTAGGGACTCATGTTGTTGCAATCAAAGGGTTCTCTGTAGGGCTTACAAGCAGCTGACAAGGGGGCCAGAGTCTCTCAGCAATCTTTTATTGATTCTATAACCTTGGTGAGGAACCTTTGTGACTCTTGTTCCTTTCAGCTTTCTTGACTTGTAAGAATATTGTACCTCCAGAATCTTATGACTCTCACCTCCCTCATTCCTGCAAGGAATGTTTCAATTCAGAATAAATTGTTACATAACATTAAAACAATTTTTGTGTGTATGCACCTGTGTGTGGTGTGTGTGTGATGCTATACATGGATGTGTGTGTATGCAGTATGTGTCTACTGTTAGTATTCTGTCTAAACTCCACCTCCACAGTTACCTGGCAACAGTCAGGTATGCTCCTCCCCACAATTACCTGGCAAAGTCAGGTAGGCCTGCCCACTATAAAAGGGGCTGCTTGCTCCCTGCTCTCTCTCTCTCTTACTCTCTTGCTCTCTTGCCTTTAGCTTCTCTCTGTCCCCTTGTCCCTCTCCCCTTCCTTTCCCCCTCTCTCCACATGGTCATGGCCAGCCTTCTTCTCTACTCTCTACTCTCTCTTCTCTCTTCTCTCTTCCCTCTTCCCTCTTCCCTCTTCCCTCTTCCCTCTTCCCTCTTCCCTCTTCCCTCTTCTCCTCTCTCTCTCTCTCTCTCTCTCTCTCTCTCTCTCTCTCTCTCTCTGCCTCTACTATCCTCCTGGCTCTCCTCTCCATGCCCTGAAAACTCTACTTTATGCTAGATAGATAGATAGATAGATAGATAGATAGATAGAGATAGAGATATATGATATATAGATATATAGATATAGATATATATCCATTTATAATTCTTTTGGTTTCCTTTTTCTTCTTTTATTTTTCCTATTTTTTTGCCCTTCTCCTTTAGCCTCCCTGACATTCAACACCTCCTTTATCCTTTTGTCTGATTACCCAGGTTCTTCTTTCCTTTTCTATGCCTTTCCTGTCTTCTTCCTATATCTTTTTACTTACTACTTTGAGACTTACACTTAGCACACTGAACAGTAGTTTTCCACTATTAGTGCTGTGTCCACTGATGATGTGTCAGTGGGCTGTAATTAATTTCTTACACATGCTTCTATAACTTGTATGATTTGTTTCCTCTGCCCAGTGGTATGGGGATTAAGTGTTCAGAAGGAGATCACTCAGTAAGAAGATGCCCCCAACTCAGAAGAGATATCCAAACCAACAGATATGCAAATCACAACACATCAGAAAGCATGACTCCCTCAAAGACCATACTTCAACTACAGAACCCAAAGATACTGAAGAAAGTCAAGTGCCAGATAAAGATTTCAAATGAATTCTCATGAAAATGATGAATGACCCAAAGAGGAGACAAATAAACAGATGAACCCAATGCAGGCCCAAGAGAGGAAACTCAACAACAGAGAGGAAAAAGTCAGCAAAATAGATTAAAAAAAAAAATCAGCAACATAGATGAAAAGGTCAGAAAAAAAAAAGAGCTTGAAAAGAACAAGACAAGTAGAAATGTTAGAAAGCAAAACCTCAATAAATAAGTAGATAAATAATACAGTGGAAAGCATCATCAAAAGAATCAAGTAAAATATTAGGGATAGAGGCCAAGGGCGACTTACACTACATTCAAATATCAATAAGGAAAAGAACTAACACCAGTTACACAGAATATCCATTCATTGTCATCAGAGAAAAAAATCCCTCAAATCTACAGAAAGAAACAGATATTCAAAACACATTTGGAGACTTGGAACCCCAACTAGATGTGACTGGAGAAAAACTTCTCCATGACAATATAGTCATGTTATCAAAAATGCAAAGCATTGGTTGAGAGTACACATGGCTCTTCTAGAGTTCAGTTCCTAGCACCCATGTCAAGCCACTCATAACTGACTGCAACTCCAGCTCCAGGGGATACAAAATCTTTGGCCTCTGTAGTTGCCCACACTCATGTGTACATACCCCCACCCCCACATATACATAATTAAAAAATAAGTTTTTTTAAAGGTTTATTTATTTATATGAGTACACTGTAGCTGTCTTCAAACACATCAAAAGAGGGCATTGGATCCCATTACAGATGGCTGTGAGCCACCATGTGATTGCTGGGAATTGAACTCAGGACCTCTAAAAGAGCAGTCAGTGCTCTTAACCGCTGAGCCATCTCTCCAGCCCAGAGATATGTACTTTAAAATGAAAGTAAAGAAACAATATTACAAACCATAAGAAGAAAAAAAACGCACAAATCCCCTATGAAGTAGAAACATGAGAATACCTCCAGCTCTCTTGATCAACAACCTTCAAAATCAGGAAACCAAGAAATAAAATATATTCTAAGCTGGTAAAGAAAATAACTACCAATGAAGGCTGTCATATGCTAAAAGATCTATCTTTAATAATTGGCAATGAGGGCTGGAGAGATGGCTCAGCAGTTAAGAACACTGGCTAGTCTTCTAGAGAAACTGGATTGGATCCTCCAGCATCCATGTGGCAATTCTCAACCATATTTATGTACAGTCCTAGGGAATCTGATGCTTCCTTCTAGCTTGTAAAGACATCAGAAACACACAGCCTGTAGTCTACAGCCATAGATACAAGCAAACACCCATACCAGAAAAGAAAGGATTAGCAGTGACATGAAGGTGTTTCCAGACAAGCACAAATTCAAGCAACTGCACCATGCAAAAAAGAACAAAAAAATAAAACAAAGTCAGAAGAAACAAAGAGGGCCGCTACATATTAATAAAGGGAGCAATTCATCAACAAAGTATGTCCACCAAACACTGGAGCTCCCAATCTCATACAATAAATACTAGTGTGCACATAAAATGTCAGATAGTTCCTGATCCAAGAATCATAAGTAACTTCAATATCTCATGTCTAGATAGGCCATCAAAACTAAAGATCAGAAATTAATGAAGACTAAAGAAGCAATATACAGAATCAGTCAAGGATTTGGTTCTTCATGGGGCAGAGGATGTAGCTCAGTTGGATTTTTGAAAAAAAAAGATGAGATCAACAAATCTTTAGCCAAACTAAGGAAAAGAAAGAGAAAAGGAGAGCTAACTTATTAAAATTAGAGGTGGAAAGGCAGGGGAGGGGAGCACTATGAAAGCCAACAAAATAAAAAAGCCACCATTAGGGAGCTCCTTGAAAAACATGTTCCAAAAGACTGGAAAATCCAAAAGTGGACAAATTCCTAAAAACATATAAATAACCAAAATTAAATAAGAAACAACTTAAAGAGACCCCTATCAACCATTGGAAATGAATCAAGACCAAAGTCTCCCAAGAAAGAAAAGAGGGATTAACTGCTTAATTCTAGCAACCCTTTAAAGAAGAATACCAATGCTCCTCAAACTGTTTGAATAAAATAGAAACAGAAAGAATACTATCAAACTCATCCTACAAAGCCAGCATCAACCTCATCAAACCAAGAGAGAAATCCATAGATTAACTATCCTGATTAACACAGATACAAAAATACTCAATAAAATTCTTGCAAGTGCAATTCAAAAACACAATAAGAAAATAATATGTCCGGGCAGTGGTGGCGCACGCAAAAAACCAAAAAAAAAAAAAAAGAAAAGAAAAAGAAAATAATATGACCAAGTTGATTTTATTCCAGAAATATTATCTTGGTTTAAAATATACATATAAGTGCATATAATCTAGCACATAAATAGACTTAAGGACAAAAACAAACAATGTCTCAATCTACGAGGAAAAGATTTTCAGCAAAGTCCAACAACACTTCTCCATCTAAGAGCCCTGAAGAAGCAGGAATAGATGAAGCATAGCTTAATAGAACAAAAGCTATATACAACAAACCTATATCAGCATTTTATTAAAGCCCCGAAAACAGACTTCCTCTTAAATCTAGAATGAGGCAAGGCTGTCCATTCTGTATACCCTTATTAACTACAGTGCGTAAGGTTTTAGCTAGAGCAGTAAGGTACAAGAAAGAAAAAAGAGATACAAATAGGACAGGAAGAAGTCAAATTATTACGATCTGCAGGCTACATGATTCTGTACTTAAAAGACCCTGACTATCCTACCAGAAAGCTCTTAGGTAGGATCAAAAGAATAGGATAGAAAATCAACATGCAAAAAGCAGTACCTTTTATTTATATTTTTTTAAGTTGTGTGTTATGTGTGGTATATTCATGTGAGCCTGTAGCTCACCAACAGGCTTGACTGGCTGGCCAGTGAGCCCCACAATCCTGCTGCCTCTCCTGCCCAGGGCTAGGTTACAGACACATGCTAGGACTTCTTTTTTCATGGGTGCTGAGGATCCCGACTTAGGTCCTTATGTTTTTGTACTTTACCCACTCACTAAGCAGTCCCTTAAGCTCTTAAAATCAGTAACTCTTCTATATATCAATAATAAACTTGCTGAAAAATTGGGGTGGGGGGGCTTCCATTCACTAAAGCATAAAACCAACCTAGGAATAATCTAACCAAAATGCGAGGAGATCTCTATAGTGAAAATTTTAAAACACTGAAGAAACTGAAAACAGAACTAGGTGGAAAGATCTCCTATGTTCAATGGCTGGACCAAATTAATATCATGGAAACGGGTGTATAACTGAAAGCAATCAACAGGTTCAATGAAGATCCATCAAAATTCCAAGGAGATTCTTCACAGAACTAGAGAAAGTAATCCTAAAGCTTACATAAAAGTATAAAAGTTATCAAATAACTTACACAGCAATTAGCATAAAGAACAACACTGGGACTATCACAATATCTAATCTCAAATTATATTACAGAATCACAATAGCAAAAACTGCATGGTACTAGCACAAAAGCAGATATGTAGGTTAATGGAATGGAAATAGGGGACCCTGAAGTAAACTAGACTGTTATAGCCACCTGAGTGTTGGCTACACTGCAAAAAAGACACACTGGTGAAGCCAATCTCTTTGACAAACACTGAGAAGATGGACTTTCGCATGCAGCATGGAACGATATCCATATTTCTCACCCTGCACAAGTCAATTAAAAAATGGAGCAAAGTCCTCAATTTAAGATATGAAACTCTGAAAATGCTAAAAAGAAAAAAGACAGAGAAAATAGTGCAATACAGAAGGAAAGATTTCCAAACAGGAATCCAATATCACAGAAAAGCTCAAAAACTTATAAACAGATTGTGAGAAATTATGAGTCTCTGACAGCAAAGGAAATAAACACAGTGTAAAGAGATAGCCTACAGAATGGGGAAAAAAAAGATTTTGCCAAAACATATGTGTATGAGACAACGGATTAATTTCCAAGATATATAAAGAATAGCAAAAATTAGTCCCGCCTCCCTAAACCATACAGTCACAACTAACTGAAAAACAAAAAACAAAACCAGGGCAGTGAGTAAAAGCTCTTCCCATTACATTGTACTCCTGAGTTCAACCCCCAGAACCTACATGGTAGAGAGAACCAAATCCCACGTTATCCTCTGACCTCCATACATATGCCCACAATCACACAAAACAGATACATAGGGGGAAAACTACACAAACACAAATGCTCAGTAAAGCTTGAAAAAGTATTCAACAACATCAGCTCTCAGGGAAAAATACAAGGAAACTTATGCAGTAACTATGGAGATCAGTGTGGAGGTTCCTCAAAAAACACACAAACAAACGAAAAAACAGAACCATCATCAGATGCAGACACACCATTCCTTGGTCTGTAGCCAAAAGAGTCTTAAATCAACACACAGAATACTTCCACATCCACCCTTATAACTCAAGTATTCACAGTAGCCAAGGAATGGAAGCAGCCTACACATCCACCAACAGATATAGAAAATTTAGTATACACACACAATAAAGTTTTATTTAGCCTTAAGAAAAATAAAATTATGATATTTTCAGGAAAATAAATCAAGTAAAAATCAATTAGGCAAAATAAGCCAGATTCAGAAAAATGAAGACCACATTTTTTTTTCTCATATCTTAAACCTAAATTTAAAATTATAGCTGGGTCTGGTGGTCCATGCCTTTAAGAGCATGGCCTACCTGGTTTACAACAGCAAGTTCCAGGTCAGTCAGGACCACATAGTGAGACCAAGTCTCAAAAACAAGGAAAAAGTATAATCAGAGGATCTAAGCAAAGAATATTTGTGTATTGTGCAGGTTTTCTTTATTTCACTTTGTGAGTCTTAAAATAGTTTTCTCTTTTAATCACAAAGTTCAGTATAAGCTGTCTCTCCAACACTTGTGTCAGCATTCAGTCTCTCTCCCTGTAGACAGCTGAGTCACTAGACTTGTGTGCAAGTTTCCAGAAACTTTTTATACATACACCATTATCTTAATGTATAAATTCCTGCCATTTTACATAACATACACATTCTCCTGCTGCTTTCTTTCTTTTTTTAATCTACCAGTTTTTCTTGGAGACTGCTTCTTAATATTGTATAAAGAGGCTCTTTTGCTTTGAGTAAGAACTTTACAGTAACCCATTGCATGGCTCTGTTACAATTTATTCAAGTAGCACTTTATTTAGGGGCATGTAGCTTATTTTTCTAACACAAAAAATATGGAACTGAATTAAATAGGTAATTTTCTGTAGGTTCCTTTAGGTAAAATACCAAACAATTGTCCAAATGTGAGCAATGGTCATTCATAGATATTGAATCAATTTATAAGCATACAGATAAGTATCTAGTGCCTGGTGACTCACACTGACCATTCAATGCTAATTAGATATTTCTATCCTTGATAATTAGCAACAATGCTTTACTAAGGTAGTTTCAGTTGTCATAGGTGAGGTAAAATACCTTTTCTTAAATATGATCATCATTTACATACCACTTTTGCCTTCTTGTGGTCTGCATAAATGTTTTTCCAATTTTTGTTGTTGTCTGTTTGTGTTACTGTTGTTTCTGAGTTGGGGATCGCATGCTGTATCCCAGCTGTCCTGAAACTTGCTGTGGAGTCCAGGCTGACCTCAGGATGGTTAACACTTATTTTTATTTTACCTGTTTTTTTGTTTGTTTGTACATTGTGTGTACCCTGTGTTTGCCCTATCCACGAAAGCCATCTGAATCTAATGGGACTGGGGTTGTGGGACCCAGTTGGGAACAGTCATGTTGGTGCTGTAGTCAGCTTCTAGCATGCATGCTGGCGAGCTCAAAATCACCTGTAATTCCTTTTGTGAGGACTCTGCTGCTGTTCTCTGGCCATCACAGACACTTTCACACACAGGGCAAACATTAAAAGCTGGGGTGTGGTGGTATACACATCTAATTCAAACACCTGGGAGGAAGAGGCAGGCAAATCCTTGAGTTCAAAGCTAGCCTGATCCACATAGTGAGTTTCAGTTATTCTAAACAAACAAACATTATGTCTCATGATATTTGTCATTTCTAGTTCTCATGACAGTCACTTTCAAGGAGTATACATGGCTTCTTAGGAACTTGCCATGTGTCCCTTCCTGCCCTCTAACACTAGTTCTTCATGTCATTCAAGACTCCATGATTCCAAAAACAGAATAGATGCTCCTCCTACAAAATTTACAGTTTTATTGGTTCTTTTCTAATTTCTTTATTATAAAAGGGCACACATTAAAAGATTGTTTAAAAATGAACTAGAGATGTTCTGAATCTCTGGAACAATGACTAGGATTGTTCTGGAGGACAAAGTTCAGACAATAAAAGAATATAAAAGTATATAAAGACAATAAAAGCATATAAGAGACAATAAAAGAATATAAAATCATCTATCCAGATAATTAAAGTTGGAATCATATTTCCATCTAGATCTCCAAGTTCACTAATATTTATACCTTGCTCTCTTAAAAACGATCCTAATCATTTTTTTTCAGTAGGATTTAAGTAGGTTTTATTGTTGTTACTGTCATATTAAAACTCCCAACCACACACATACATACATATATATGTATTTTCTTGTACAGAATGAACCTAATTTTCTGCTTACTACTTTGAGAGTTCAAAATCTATAGCATCAAATGCAATTAGTTACTTTCTTTACCTTATTTGCCAGTCAAGAGCATAAACGCCTTAAATTCTTTGGCGGGGGTGGTAAGATAGTGAGCAACAAAATAGTTAAACAGTGCTATGAAGTTCCCCGGTGTATCTTTCTTGGTTTGGTAAGGAAAGCAAGAAGAACCACCTCCAGGTTCCAGCAAGTCGAATGGCAGCTCCCGTGCTACAAGATCATAGAATTCAAATAAAATATCGCAAAGGTCGTAGGCTACGTGGCGGCGGCACACGGGGAACGCTCCCTGAGGCCCAGTTCCTTAGTCCTCAGCTTTTTCCTGGCTTCTCAGAGCTAGAGGGTTGTAGCCACTGGAGAGAGCAACACCTAGTCCTGAAGGTCAACCAGGATGAGTTCGGGGTGGCATGGCACTGCTTTTAAACTGAACCCACATTGGCGGACAGTCGCCCGCTCTCTGCGCGCGTGCGCAGAGCCACCACGGGCAACCGAGGCATGCGGAAGAGCCTCCGCACCGACACTCACCCGACCATGAAGTTACGCGAGGAGGCTGGGCTACCGCGCTGGGGCACCCGAACGCAAGCGTTTCTAGGAAACGAACCCCACGAAAGCTCAGCCTCCCACCTCTCCACGTCGCGAAAAGAATCCTATTCCTTTTCCGGTCCCTCTCACAACAAATCCCCACCGGAAGGGTTCCGCCTCCCACACGCGCAGATGCCGGCTTTTGCATTTGCATTAGTTAGTGTGAATTTGTGGCCACTGTTAATTCGAGCTCGTCTATCAAATTATGTCTGCAATGAAATAATTAAATGTTCCTAATAAAAGGCCACGAATACCTACCTTCTTTTCCTACGAATCACGCCTTGCTGTTTTCAAAATAGTTCCTCAGACACGTGTGCATGCTAGGAAGACCCTGACACTAAAGCTTAAAATCAAGCATGGAAGGAAGCACTTCTTCAGAGAAACTCATTGTCCAAGGCGCTCAAGTACCACAGAGACCAAAAATCCGAATTTAAAGTATATTTTCTGAAGCTGACCTATTACTCTATCCAGGATACACCGTAAGTAGCAGAAAACTCGTAATACTCAGTTTAGACAAAGTTGATTTGAAATAGAAACGGGGTCAGTTCATAAGATTCTACTTCATACTAGTTCTTTTTTTTTCTCAATTTGACATTAATTAGATTCACCAGGAAATAGGGACCCTCACTTGAATTACCTTCATTAGACTGGACTGCGGTACGTTTGTGGGTCGTTTTTGTTTTTTGTTTGGTTTTTCGAGACAGGGTTTCTCTGTGTAGTCTTGGCTGTCCTGGAGCTCACTCTGCAGACCAGGCTAGCCTCGAACTCAGAAATCCATCTCCCTCTGCCTCCCAAGTGCTGGGATTAAAGGCGTGCGCCACCACTGCCCCCTTGACTAACGATATACGTCCCTAAGGGAGGGTCCAGCCCTTTGGAAGTGGAACTGGGTTCTGTTATGATCTGGTCCTGGCTTCCCTCAGTGATTGATTAGGATCTCTGAGCCAAAGAAACTCTTTTCTAGAATTGCTTTTAGTCAGTATTTTATCACAACAAAAAGCAAACCAGGAACCGTTTTTTAAAAAACTAAATAAAAAAGCCTTTCTTCATTAAAAGAAGGGTAAATTCTTAAAATTTAGGGAGTCATTCTACATTTCAACAGGCAGTGCCATCCTTTAAATCAGCAAAACTTACTAAGTTCTCATTTACATCCTCTGAGCAAAAATACTAACCTCATAAATCAGCTGCTGTATCCGAGAGTCCCTGTGTTTGGAGATATATGGTCATTTCTCCAAATGAAGGTAGAAGGTTTTATACAAAAGTGAACATGTCCTGTTTTTGTTGGATTGGCAGATCCAAGGAAAGTCCATGGTGCAAGCATGGTTAACATTCTAAGGACTTCCTGTGCATATACTGTACTTACATTAAGTGTACAATACCCAGCTTCACAGCCATCCCAGCCTCAACAAAGTCCCAGCTTCAACGAAGGCCAGAAGTGATATGCTTAAATACTGGTAGGAAGCAAAGAACTCTCTAAATCCCCCACACAGCAACAAAAGGCTTTTCTGTAAGTTAAGCCTGAGCTGTGTGAGAAATAAAATTGTAGTGATTGTAATGCAGTATGTAGCCATTGTAGAAAATCCCCAGAGTAACTCTAGTCTCACTTATGAACAAGTTGTAAACTACCTCATTCATATTTTAGAAAACTCAGCATCCATTTAACATTCATAATGTGTTCTAGTTCTTTAATAAAAAAAAAATGAAGGCCAAGTCACTTTGTGTCTATACAAGTTTTATCCCTTTGAACAATCTACTACTACATCCACCCAGCTCAATGAGTTTTTGGATTTACTCAAAGTCTATCACATGGTATCCACTCTGAAACTCCATCTTGCCAAATTCCACTTAAAACCGAACTTAAAGGGGAGGTGGAGAAATGGCTCAGTGAGGACCCAATTTTCAGTTTTCACATTGTGACTCACAACCAACTCCCTATCTAGGGCACCTAACACTCTCTTCAGGTCCTTTTGGGTACTCTAATACAGATATACATTCACTATCATTAATTCAATTTAGAAACTTCAATGTTAAAAATTTTTTAACTGATAATAGGAATTTTTAGCCTTATGCAACTCCTAAAAATTTCCAAATAAAAAGTTTTAAAGCTTAAGAGTCTAGAGAGATCACACAGAGACTCCATTAAAAAAAAAAAATCAATCCTGGAGCCCCTTGGTGAGATTGTTTAGTGATTGAAAGCACTGGCTGCTCCACCATAGGACCCAGGTTTAATTCCCAGCATGCACATGGTGGCTCATAACTGTTAACTCAAGAACACATATAGTGGAGACCAATGAAGGCAAAATACCAATACACATAAAAGATATACATTTAAAAGTATTTTTAAGAAGTTGCAAAGGTCTTCTTCCATTATTCTTCATATTTCTTTAAAGACTATACTAAAATGGACTATATTTGGGCATTTACCTATTGTGGAGTACTTCAGAAAAAGTCGACAAGACAGAAAACATACATTACTGGAATTGCACAATATTGATATTTTGGGGCCTTAAACAATCTTGTAATTCTCCTAATGGAGTGGAGTCCACCCATATTCACAAGAACACTATGACTCCTACACTAGAGAATGCTGACTCCTTCAGCTTTTTTCATACTTATTATATATATGCAGCCATGCACAGAGCAAATGTGTAAGAGTTACAGAACAATATTATTTAAATGTAATGGTATTATTAAATACTAAGAATATCATTATTAAAGTGAAAATATGACTTGCAGATTGTTCTGCAGCACCTCTAATCCATGTTCATGTGTGTGTGTCTGTGTGTGTATGTACCATGTGTAGGTAAGTACAACACACAGAGGCTAGAGAAGCGTGTCTTATCCCTAGGGCTGGAGTTACAGGAAGTTGTGAGCCACCTAGTGTAGGTCCGGGGAAGCGAACTTGGGTCCTCTGTAAATGCTCTTAACCACTGAGCCATCTCTCCAGACTTTCAAAAGGGATTGATCTCTTAAAGGAATTCTGATCAACCAATTCAGATTGGCTGTCTTGATTGACTGTATTCATTTTTCAAACATGTCGTTTTAAAAAGTATTTTATAACCAAAGTTTACATCTAACATTCATATATAATTTAGCATTCACATCCTAAATTATGTAAGCCCTATTTAAAAAAGATTTACAAGTCAAATAAATACTGTGTTACATGTAAAGGAAATAATTTTCCACAAAAATCTGACAGTTGGGAATACAATCATAACGCAGGTGTATCTACTAGTAATCATGAATACTTTGTTGGTTTTAAAAAGTTAAATTTAATGATAAAAAGTGTGTAAATTATTAAGCAAAACTGGCGAATTCCTTTTGGTTTTCATTTGTATGTCTAAAAATGTATGTATCATAGCCAGCAGAATTTTTCAGTTGAATTTTATTTTGAAAATAATACTTCACTTGAAGATTGTTCTAAAACACTTTAAGGTATGAAAATTTTATACAACTTATCTATTACAAATTAATCAGAATTCTTCAATTAGATACACTGTGTTAGCTCACCTACATAAAAAATATTGCACATTTTGTCTCCAGATATTACTGACTAAATTGTATAGAACTCCAAACTACTTATTCTGTGAAATGGCAACTTTATAAATATTGTAACTAAATGCACTGTAAACAGCCATCTTGGTAAACATGCATTTATTCACAGATTTATTTCCTTTAGATAAATGCGTAACTGCTCAAAATTAAGATGCTATGTCGAGGTACAGGAATGCACAAACAAATCTATTTCTGTCTTCATTTCGAGGAAACACTGATCTTGGCAAAAACCTGGCATTATTTTCAAATGAACTATTGCTGGTAAGAAAGCGTAATACTTTGTCTTCTGTGTTCTGCACTTGTACTTCTCTTTTAGTTGAAATTTGAAAAGCAATGTTTTCAGAGATTCAACTATCACTGTTTAAGTGTATTATCTTAAAAACTCAGACCCTGAAGCAGCTGAACACTTGGCAAAATGCCTACTACTCATTAAGCCATGACTCATTCTAGACCATTCACTGGTCGGTGGTTTTTGGAAACTGAGAAAATCAGACCATTTTAATGTTATGTAATTGACACAATCCTACATAACACAATATTCCTCCATTAAGCTGAGGTCATATTATATTTTTAAAATATAAATATATTGAATCCTAAGTCCTATTTCTTAATGGGTAACCCCAAGGTGTTATGCATGTAAAACAGGAGTGACTATATAGTTTCAGACTATTAGTGTCAAATAGTCATTACAAATAACGCTACTGGTGTAATGGCCTGATTGTTTCCAGCAATTTCATTTTACAGGAGTGAATAACATTTCATACAGAGAATATATTACTTGAACACTGCCCCACCCCCCCACATAAAAAAAATGTTTAGAAAGCTGATCAGATGACTTTAAAGAAAAGTAAGGTCATTTTCTGGCCCTTTCCCACACCTTTAAAATTGGAATTTGACAAAAGTCCAAGGGCACAATTTACAAACTTTGACAAACTATTCTTGAAGAAGATGTGAGTAACTTTTAAAACCTGTTATACAAAACTTCAGCTGCCTTTTTATAAAAGTACGTTCCTTAGATTAAAATCATAAAATTAAGGTGCAAGAGTTTAACAAAAATGAACTAAAGAGCTTTATTGACATCACAGTACATTCAAGAATAATTTTGAGAACATTACAGCTGAAAGAGAATGGCATATTTATAGTCTTATTAAGTACTATTTCTTGAAAAAAATGTAATACAAAGAAATCCTATTAAGTAACTTGGAGCAGCATTTGGAAAAAGACACCTATTTACAGAATTTAAAAAAAAAATCTGGTTTCACCTACACAGCCACAATGTGCCTCTATAATGAGACAAGCCCTTAAACTCATGGAATTTTTTAAAAACGGCATCATGGCATTCTTGCCACATCATTCCTCAGCGCTTACGACGGGGTGGGGTTGTTGATCTGAAAGAAAAAAAAAGGGAAAAGACAAAATTTAAAAATAAAAATGTATTTATACTTAAAATCTGCAATATAAATAAATACTTTTATACAGGATTTCTAACATTATTTTAAAGTATTTAACAAATACCAAACTGAGTTTATAAAAGAGAGAGAGAGAAAGGACACTTTCAACTTTGAATAAATTCAAAAAACTTAAAAAAAAATCAGACAAAATACTTTAAAAAGTATACTACCTTGATCGGGACTTAGACTTGTGTTTGCGGCTTGCCTTCTTACCAGACCTTTGAGATTTCTCCGTGGAGCGCGACCGACTATGTTTAGGCTTCTTAGCCTTCTTTTCTTTGCTACTTCCGGGGGATTCAGAACTGCTCCTTCCACTAGAATCAGAACCTGAATGCTTTTTACTATCTTTGGTAGCATTTTTCTTACTATCCTGTCTAGAGTCGTGTCTTATGACTTTAACAGATATAGAACCACTCCTACAGAAAGTTCTCTCACTTTCTCGCTTCCTTTTTAACCGATCATCCTGACTACTAAATTTAAAATCTTTTTCTTCCCTTTTCTGTTTTTCTTTTCTTTTATCCTGTTCACGGTCCCTTTCCTTATCTTTCTTTCTCCTGTCTTTATCTACACTTCGACTCCTCTCCTTTTTCCTGTCTTGTTCTTTAGCCTCACCTTTATGCTTATGACTGTTCCCACTAAGATTTCCACGTGGATCCTCAATTTTACGCCTATCTCGACTCCTACTGCGACTGGAACGATTGGTTCGTCTATCTCTTGAGCGGCTTCTGCTTCTACGTCTGTCTCTGGAAGGGCTCCGGTTTCTTCGTCTTTCTCTTTCAATGCTACTTCTATGAGATCTCCTCCTATCCCTCAGCTTCACCCTAGTCCTGCTGCTGTCTATTTTAACTCTGCGAGAGTAGCTCCTACTCCTGCTCCGTCTAGCTTTCACTGTGGGAGACCTGCTCCTACTGTGTCTCTTTTTCCTCTTAGGAGAGGAGGAGCGAGAGGACGTGCAGCTGCTGCCTGAGCTGGAGCTGTACGAAGAACTGGAGACGGAGCTGCTACTGCTGCTAGTCCTGCTGTTGCTACTGGAGCTGCCACTACTGCTGCTGCCTGACCTACTCCTCCGCTCCTTCTCTTTCCCCTTATGCTCTCTTTTGGGCTCTAAAACTGATGGAGCTTCATTTGGAGTTCTTTTCTTTTCATTAACCGCATCACCGTCTGCTTCACTTGCTTCTAGAAGTGATAAACTATTTTGCTCTCTGTGAATAAATTCATTCATCTCTTTTGTAACCCTTTCTGTTTGTTGCTTTTCTTCTGAAACAGAAAAAAAAAGACACAGAAAGCTAAATAAGAAACAAAACATTCTCATACTATCAAATTATGACAATAGTTTCATCTTTATTAGAATTAGGGTGAAAACCCCATAAGTAATTAAAACTGTCTAAGAGCTACATTAAAAAGGTATTCCCACATTTCATTTACCTAATGTATCATTAGTCTTAATATTTCAAACACTGCATCAAAAAGAACAGAAACTTTTTTTTTTCCACAGCAAATCTTCAAGGTCTACCTATGTCAACCCATCAGTTGAGTACATTTCAAATACTTAACAACCACATGTGGTTAGAATGGTTACCATTCTAAACAAACAATAAAAGTATCAAAATGCAGGGGTCCATATGACAGAAGAAAAGACTTCCCTCTTGTACAGTAGTAGTAAATTAGAGATAAGCGGTGGCTGGGTATAGTGGCTTTTATCCCAGTACTTGGGAGGCAGTGGCAGGAGGGTCAGCCAGGTCTATACAGTAAGCTCCAGGACCTCGAGCACTACCAAGAGAGACCCTTATCTCAAAAGAGAAGAAAGAAAAAGAAAGAAAACCAAATAAACCAAACCAAAACCCCAACAATAACGACAACAAAACAAAACGAGACCAGCAGTGATTTTTAGAGAAATTTTAACAAAGATTTCCTAAGAGCTATCCAAATATTTTTTCAAAAATTAAACCTAACACTCTCTCATTATTCCTTGTATTATCACATAAACACTCAACAAAAACTGTACCTATGCAAGTGTCTTAATAAAGTGTTTCCATTTCTAATCTTCTATTTTCCCTAAACATCTACATTTTTTTCAGTAATTTTAAGTATACTCCATCATTACAAAAGTCTATTCTCTTTTTTTTTCAAAAGTATATTTTCATTGTAACAATTTTAACATAAAATAAATGTACCTAAATACCCTGGTTTATGATCATGGGGACAAATGGCTCCTACATCAAAATAAAAAGATAGGAAAAATACAATGTGATCTCACCTATAACACATGCTTACAATGGAGCCTCCAGTTCTATGTTACACTATTTCTACTTTCAAACTAAAACTGTGGTGATACAGTATTATGAAACAATCTCTTACATTCTAAGAGATTGTAACTTTTGCTGGACCTCACAGCCAAAGTTAGTAATACACCTTGAGGTCACTTAAGACAGAAGACTACTATCTAACTGTGCACTCAGATTATTTGTTTACGCAGCTTTTTAAAGGAAAATGTAACAATCACTTTTACTTGCCTTGGATTTCTCATGGAATCAACTTTAAGCTAATGCAAAGCTGTAATCTTAAATTATTACTCTTCTATTCCCCTGACCTGGACATGTGTGTCCACATCATTTGTTAAAAAGCAGAAAAAAAAATGTTGAAAGCAACTTCCTAAAACTGATCATAAAGTTTGGAAGCAACCATTTATGAACACTGGTTGATAAAGAATAATGTTTATCTGGGTCAGCTGAGATCAGTTATAGCCAGTGACTTAATCCCTTGTGAAACTCTGTTCAAGATTTCTGTACAGTTTTCCATTGTTTCCCCTGTAGGATGCCTTCTGTGCTGTTTAACACATTCAGAGCAAAAGCCCTTTGTTAGGGACAGACAGATACATAAGGATAGACACAGGTACAGAAGCAGAGGACACAGTGAACAGAAAGTAGAAAATTGAAATGTGAATTGTTCTTGCTCATGGTTAAATGACTCCAAGGGAAAGTTCTTTTATGCACTCATGTATTACTAGTGACTTGGAGTAAAAAACTAACATGCATAATCCACTCACAAAAGCAAATATGAAACTAGACAAACGCCACAGAAACCTAATCAATCACCTTCCATCTGTTTATCTTGTAACAGCTGCTGTTCTTTCTCTTTTCTCCAAAAAGCTTCTTGTTTTTGCCGGATTCGGTGTCGTAACTCTTCATCATCAGTATCAGATGACTCAGAACCTCGGTCACTCCTCTCATCTTCACTGTCTCCTGATCCATAACCACCCAGTCCACCTGTGTGCATAAAACTCAATCCATCATGTGCAAACATTACACGAGCCACTAAAAACTTTTTAAGATCAGAGAAGAAACTTTTATTTTGTTTTTCATTGCCTTTTCCTGGAAGAATATGCTTGTTCAGGGTGGGGAGTTTAAGTTTTCAGAATCCTCAGACAATGGTGATACTAAAATCTTATTCCTTGGACTACTTAACTATTTCTCACCACCAAGGAATTATAATAATGGCTTTTATTGTCCATACTAACCAACAAAAGCATTTAACATGGCAAAAATGAAGTTATACCAATCCAACTACTATAATAAATTGAGAATGATTCTGAAAATATTTCTCAAGTTAATTATTTTATTGTTCAGTTTCCTAAAATCAGGAAGGACATTAAACAAATTTTCTCTAGTAACTTAGAATAATATAATTCTCACTGGTAAAAAAATGATGTGACTTACTCCCCACCCAGAAGTGATCTCAAAAGTATAATACCAAAATTACGTGGGCATTTTAGTCTACCCATTTCTCTTGTTCCCCACACAAATGAACATGAAGATGTGGAAAAGGCAAATTCAAGCTTTAGTCTTCATAACATGCAAATAGCAAACTATGAACACATTACTGTTGTAAGATAAACCCATTGCCTCTATTGAAACTTGATTTGCTCCAATACAATTCAACAAGTTCATTACTGTCTAGGTAAATTCCTATGTACGTAAGCCTTAATTTTAAAAGTGAGTTTAGAAACTACTTAGACTAGGGTAAACCATTATCTACTAAGTACAAACTATGTGTACATAATATGTAACATATAATTACACATTATATATTACATACACACTGGAACAATTAATGAGGAAACCCTCCATTCAACTCACCCAAATGAACTACATTAACTCTCCCATTTATAATCATTCTACCATGAATGTTCACGCAAAGAACCTAGATAAAGCTTTTAGAGACTGAAGCCTGACTTCTAAGATGATTTCATAAACTAAGTAGGAACAGTGCATTTCTCAATAGAACAAGTAGAAAGACAAGTCAGTGAGTCTCCCTTTAGCCCTCTCACGCGCACACTGAGACACTTACCGAGGCCGGTGAGGGAGGCCAGTGCACTGGACTGTGCCAGCTGTTTTGCAGGAGCTTTGTATCACATCAACAACAGGAACAACATGTTAACACAAATAGCCACGATTTCATAGTCATGAGAGTCTACGGTATTTGTTAAATCTACTACTATCGCTGCTTTGTGGGGAGAAAAGAAACATTAAAAACATAACATTCATTTTAAACCAGTAGTATGTCTGGCTTTGAAATCAAAATTCTGATGTGAGTTGAAATTGGTTCATGATGAGGAAAAAGTTGATAAGTATA
This sequence comes from Grammomys surdaster, assembly GCF_004785775.1. Lineage (NCBI taxonomy): Eukaryota > Metazoa > Chordata > Mammalia > Rodentia > Muridae > Grammomys > Grammomys surdaster. The sequence continues at coordinate 8,427,592 of NW_021604576.1, read as the reverse complement.
TTTGTATTTCTTTCTCTGAGATATGGCACATAATTTTTCATTTTCTAAATGTTTTTAAAGTGTTACTAAAATAATATGGGAAGGTGGTTGTCACTGTTTCATAAGAATTAAAACTGAAAATTCTGAAGGTTTGTTGTAATTCATAATTCATTTAAAATGTACAGAAGCCACACAGCAATACCAAGACAACTATTTTTAAAAACAAAAAAAGCCTCAAGTGAAATAAGAAAGTGAACATGAAAAATTTTCCAAACCGTGTCTTAGAGTACTACACAGGATGAATGTTATCTGTGCTTAGGTAGGTCAGAGAAAATAAAGTTCTCTACAGTTCCAATAGAATATCTATAAGCTGAAGCTTTCCCAAAGAGTTTAACACATGCAAGGAGAAAATATTTAAATATGTGATAGAAATCCAGAGGACAAAAAAAGTCCAAAATAAGCAATGAAATAAAAATTCCCCTACAAAAATAAGACCAAGAACACCCACAATGTACCTTTCGTTGCTTTCCGATGTGCATCTTTAGCTACATAATAAATTTCTTCATCTGTGACATCCAGAAGAATTTCAGTTAGAAGCATTTTTGTCAACAACATCTAAGGAAGAATATTATATAGTTTCTAGTTTAATTTTAATATATTTGATTATTTTCAAAATAATTAAAATGTAAAATTCTTTTTAATTAAAATATTTTAAGATCAAACTGGTCACTACTAAGGAATGTCTTGAAAAATATTAAAACATTAAAAATTGAAAAACAAATCCTTCAAGTTCATAGGTATCAAAGAGTGAGTACCTGTGATCTCAGCAGAACAAAAGCTGAGACAAAAAGAAAGAAAAAAGCTATAGACTTATCTGCTGAAACCTTGAATTCTCTTGCTAGAAACAAAAAGTAGAAGCTTGTATGAAGCACAATTTCTGTGGCTGAGAAGACAGCTAAGTGGGTAGCTTGCTTACTGTGGAAGCATGGGGCTTGAATTTGGATCCCCAGCATCCAAAAGAAGGTAGGCATGGTGCCCTGCATCTGAAATACCAGCTCATGAGGTAGAGAAAGGCAGGCCTGGGGACTAGCTGGCCAACAAGTCTAATCAATTGGTGCTAGGTTCGGTAGGAAACCTTGTCTCAAAAGTAACTAACTACATAACAAGATAAAGAGCATTAGAAATACCCGATGTAAACCTCTGGCCTCCACACAAGCATGCATGGACACTTGCATATACATACCACTCCCATACACATGTGAAAACACACACACACATGCACACACACACACAGACATAGTTTTCCATAGTTTTAAGTTGAATGTAGCCTTTTATTTAACAGTATTGGTAAGCATTACAATTTCTTAAGTTACTTTTCAAGGATAAAATAAAATTCTGTGAGGGGAAAATAAGAAAAACAAAACAAAAAACAAAGGACAAGGGTACTCTTAATTATGAACTAATATACTCATAAATTATGACAATATCCCAACATATAATAAAATAGAAACACAAGAGATTTGAGTAAGAGATAGATTGTAGCTATGGTTTGAGTATCAACAACTATTTCAAATGTATTTTTAGTCCCTTAGAGTTTGTGTCCATGAGCCTTTATTTACAAAAAACGAGAGTACACTGAATTAACATATTCTGGAGATTATGGGAAAATCACATCTCACAAGGTGATAATGAACTTCATTAAAAAGGCTTTGAGAATTCTCACAGTAAAACAAAAATTAAATTCTGCTCAGTCCCTGTAGTGGTTTGAATGAGAACAGTCCCCATAGGCTCATAGAGTTGAATGCTTGCTCTCCAGTTGGTGGAACTGTTTGGGAAGTATTAGAAGGTATGACCTTGTTATACGTGTGTCATAGATGGGTTGCTTCTTTAGAGGTTTCAAAAACCCCACACTATTCCCAGCTAACTATTTCTGCCTTGTGCTTATGAACCAAGATTTAAGGGATCAGCTACTGCTCCTGCACCACATGCCTGCCTGCCGTCATGCTTCTCACCATAACAGACTCTAATCCTCTGACACTCCAAGTCCCCCGAAGCTCTTTTTCCTGTAAGTCACCTTGGTCATGGTGTCTTATGATAGCAATAGAAAAGTAACAAGACAATTCCCTACTGCCTCCTCCTAAATGGTGTACTCTTTTAATCATTTACAACATTTCCATTAAAAAAATAATAATAAAGAGGGCTAAAAAGATGGCTCAGCAATTAAGAGGACTGACTGTTCTTCCAGAGGTCCTGAGTTCAATTCCAAGCAACCACACAGTGGCTTACAACCTTCCCTCTTCTGGTGTGCCTGAAGATAGCTACAGTGAACTCACATAAATAAAATAAATAAATCTTTGAAAATGTGGAAAAAAATGAATTAATGTTCTCAAGCCTCATATACACTAAAACATTTTAATAATTCTTTATTGTTATTGTATGTGTGTGTGTGGGCTCATGTGCAAAGGTTAGAGGATAATTTTTGGAGTCAGTCTTCTAAGGACTGAACTCAGGTTATCAAGCTTACACAACTGGGTTTTTATCCATTGAGCTGTTTGCTGGCCTGGATAAGTATTATTCTTTGATATTACTGTTACAAAGGAATACATTTGATACTGAATAACCGATGTGTGTGTGTGGGGGGGTCATTTCTTCTGTTCTCAACATTTCTTAGTTGCATATAGTTCTTTAGATAAAGAACTATAGCTTTAAGCTTTCCCATTTCCATGTTTCAAGTCTATTGTTCCTTGTTCAGGTCTTGTTTAGGCAGCCATATTGGTGAAACTTCATGGATATAACCTGACATTTCTAGGAGATACAATCTCATAGCAAATTTCCTGTTTCTCTGGCTTACAATCATCTGGCCCCCTCCCACAATGATTCCTGAGCCATAGGTGCAAGAATTGTGTAATAGATATATCACTTGTAACTAGGAACCACACAATCTCTTGTTCTCTGTCACTTTGATAAATTTTGGGGTTTTATAATGGCCTCTACCTATTGCAAAGAGGTGTCTTTGATTAGGGGTGAGAACTATACTAATTTGTGGTTATAAGGATACTCAGAATGTTGTCAGGGGTTATGGTTGTTTAGTAAAGTGGAAGTCGTAGGTTCTCCTCGAAGACCCATGACTTCACTAGCCCGAGGTAGTTGGCTAGGTCTCCAGTACTTATGCTTCCCTCTTGTTAAGAGTTCCTAAGTCCAATTAGAGAGTTGGTTACCAGCACAGCATACATATCTTCTACATCATTAGGACTTCTGTGTCATGTCATTGTTGTGGTGCTCAGGTATCATAACTAGGTAGAACCACTGGTTGCTTCCTTCCCTTGGAAGCTTGCACAGCCTCTTAGTACCATGAAAGCTAGTCTCTAGAGAGAAGACTTTCAGGTAAGATCCAATGCAGATCCTCTGACTCTTATGTTTGAATTGGTTAGCCAATAACAAAGTGGTCAGCCAAATACATACAGGTAACATTATTACGACTAAGCAGATTGTATTTATGTACTTAGGAATTTATGTGTGTGCACATGTGTGCGTATAACAAAGATTAAGAAAAAAAAGTCCAGCTGGACAGAGATGGTGCACACCTTTAATCCCAGCACTAGGGAGGAAGAGGCAGGCCGACCTCTCTGAATTCAAGGCCAGCCTGGTCTCCAGAGCGAGTTACACAACAGCCAGGGCTAAACAGAAAAACCCTGTCTCAAAAAACCAAACCAAACCAAACCAAAAAACGGATCATAAATTTGAGAGCATGCATGGGAAGGATTAGAGAGAGTAAAGTGAAGGAAAAAGTATGGGATTTCTTTTTAAAATTATTATTAAAAAAAGAGATAGATAATAACTACTTTACAGACCATGGTTCTGTACTTTGTATATTAAACAGATTTTTTTAAGAGCATGGGAAATGTATTTGGGGAATATCTGCACTCTTTACACATGCTTTACCTAGCACATTTATATCTGAATAAACACTTCCTAACAGCATGCCTTACCATTTGGTACTCCTTCTCCTCTTCGGTCATCTCTGGTTCACTGTGCTCTTCTTGGGGAGCTGGAGATGGACTTCTAGTGACTTTCCCACTGCTCACGGCCTCCAGGTTTTCAGCATCTTCATCCTCTTCATCACTATCCTATGGCAACAGTATGGGAGCACAGAATTACAATTACAATCTAAAGTTGAGGAAACTACCATGCAGGAGCTGCTTCTTTCTAAATTTCAGTTTGTTTTTTTTGGTGTTGGCTATAAAGATATGAAGCATGACTCTGGTGGTGCATGCCTTTAGTCCCAGCACTTGGGAGGCAAAGGCAGGGAGATCTCTGAGGCATGGTCTACAGAGTGGGTTTCAGAGCAGCCAGGGATACACAGTGAAACTCTTTCACAAAAAAAAAAAAAAAAAGGAAGGAAGGAAGGAAGGAAGGAAGGAAGGAAGGAAGGAAGGAAGGAAGAAAAAACAGATTTAATTTCTGTTGTTACATATATTTCAGACAATCATTTTCAATGTTCTTTCCTTTTTTTCTTTCCCCCTTGAGAAATCAGTTTCAGACTCATGCCCCAACCTTGTCCCCTGGGAATGCTGACAGTACAGTATCTGCCACCACATGAAGTTCTGAATTTGTACTATTTCACTTAGGAATTTAAAGTGTTACCTGAGGAGAAAAACTATGATTACATAAAGGTTTATGAAATGCAGTTACTTTTTCAATTCAATTTTTTTCTCCACTATGAATTTTGACCTATTTTGTAAATACCAAAGAAAGCATCATATGCAGACATGATTCTTAAACAAATGGCTTGTAGAATTTTGAGTAAATGGACCAGAGTTTAATTTTTATAGTATTATATACTTAACGAATTAGTAATTTATTTAACATGATTTAATAATAATAAATCTCGAGCTGGAGAGATGGCTCAGTACACTGACTGATCTTCCCAAGGTCCTGAGTTCAATTCCTAGCAATCACATGGTGGCTCACAATCATCTCTAATGGGATCCTATGCACTTCGATGCACTCTTCTGGTGTGTGTCTAAAGACAGCTACAGTGTACTCATACAAATAAAAATAAATAAATCTTTACAAAAAGTTTCTTTAAACTTCCATTTTTATTCTGTGTGTATGGTTGTTTCTGTCTTGTGTATCATGTGCTTGCCGAGGCCAGAAGGCATTGGATCTCCTGGGATTAGCGTTACACAGGGTTGAGCTGCCAGGTGGGTACTGGGAATCTAACTCAGGTTTCTTGGAAGAAAAGCCAGTGCTCTTAGCCACTAAGCCATCATCATTCCAACCTCCATAAAGTACTTTGTGAGCATACAGTAAATAGGCAAATAAGAAATAGGTTTACTTCACACTGAGAAATTTTATGATCTTAATACCAAAAAACCCTAGACCATTTTGTAGTCAAAGAAACAGCATATGTTCACTCCTAGCAACTACTGTACCAAGTTAAAAAGCAGATGACTATCTAAATACTCCCATGGACAGAATACTAGAACCAGAGGACAAATATATGTACTACAATCCCAATATATTTAGGAAGACAGAAGAAAAACAATGTCTAAACAAAACACCGTAGAAGAGAAAAATTCCTAAACCCACTCATGCCACAAACTGAGAAATAAACATTTCAAACATTTAAAGCTGAAATTTTCAATGCTATGTCAAAAAGAATGAAACTATTGAAGAGTCAGTAAAACGTATACATGAAGTATCTGTGGAAGGGTAGATTCATCTCCCTATGCTATTTAGCCCTTTTGTTTCATATGCTCCTCTGTTAGGGAGTTGGCTGCACCACAATGAAAAAGTAGAGTTGTGCATTACAATAAAACCAACAGAACAGACTCTTTTAAACTTACTGCCACCCTCCCGTATTTTTCTTTCACTTACCCATAATAACAGAAACAAAAACAGAAACTCCACTAGGCATAAGCATGTACACATAATCTTTGTACTTGGGAATCTAAAGGATGCCGAGTCAACCCCAGCCTGAGGAAGTGTTCAAGGCACCCTGGGATATAACTATATCCCATTTCAGTGAGACATACAGAGCACAACAAACCCAAGCCCCAGCAGACTTGCCCCAAGACCTCTCCAACACTTTATGACGACTGTTCTGTAGACTCAGGCTACTTTTCATACAGACAGAATTATCAGTTTCATGCTAGGCTCTACTTACAAATTTACTTCTTTGAGGTAAACGAGGACCATCCCCTCCTTCAGCATCTTCAGTGGTCTTCTTTTCTTTTTTTGACAACTGTGAACGCTGCTGTTCCATTCTTTCTTTCTCCAATTTCTTCTGCTTTTCACGTTCCATCTTCTCAAGGCCTTCACGAATCCAGGCTGGAAGAGTCCTGCGTTTTACTGCATCTGTTTCACACAAGGGGAAAACAAAATCCCATGTCAATTTAAGTAAAAAATAGTAAGTAAACAAAGGTTTTAAGCATCTATAAATGCCATGAGTAAAAGTAAAATCCTTTAATGTTGTGCTTTAAAAGCCATTCCTTTGAAAAGCAAAACGGAGCACATTCTAATGCTTACAATTTGCCAGGGCACAAACGTGTATTAACCTGTCATCTCATTTAGTGTATACAAAAGCCCTAGGATCATTTCTATTACTCAACCTTTTTGTAGGTGAGAAACTGATGCTCGAAAAGATAAACCCACGTGCTTGCTCAGAGATAAAAAGCCAGTA
>NW_021604576.1:8405962-8420918 GCF_004785775.1 Grammomys surdaster | reverse complement strand
CTCGAAAAGATAAACCCACGTGCTTGCTCAGAGATAAAAAGCCAGTAAACCATAACATAAACTAACTCAGGACCAAATTCCTTTTTTTTTTGATTTTCAATTTTTTTTTTATTATTTTTTATGTGTTCATATGGACCCAGGTGCAAGTGTATGTGCACATGTGGGTACACGTGTGAACAGGTGTGTGAAGAGCAAAGGAAAACTTTATCTGTCATTTCTCAGATGCTCCCCACCGTGTTTTTGAGACAGGGTTTCTCATTAGACTGGTGCTCATTAGTTGGCCAGGCAGGCTAGTCAGTCAGGCACTTGTCCCTGCCTCCTTAACACCAGTATTACAAATACCCAATACTATAATTTGCTTTAAAAATATATTTAGATTTTATATTTGGAACAAGTAATATCAAACCTAACCCTTATTACCTTGACTAACTCCTCTCCTACTCCCCTCATCATTTATGTTCCCTCCCAAACATGTATTCTTCTTTAAAGTTATTTTTGAAACCCACTGATTCCACTGAGTGTTGTTAATGTGTGTATGTAGGCCCAAATTCCTACCCTAAGCTGCTTCCTAAAATATGAAAAACAGTCAAACAAAGACACAATCCGTTTTTATACTAAGAATTGATTCAGTTAAATGTAAAAAGCAGTACATTAGAATCTTCCTAATATGTTAAAAGGCATGTTTTCCTGGTCTATTAAGTGGTAGGTGATTTGAAACTTTCTAAATATAATGTAGAATAAATATATAACTTGTCATTACTAGTTTTAATATTATTTTAAAGTCAATGAGCTTTTTGTTGTTTTTCTTTTCTTTTTCTTTTCTTTTTTTTCTTTTTTCTTTCTAAAGTACATATGGGAAGCAAATAATTAAAGAAAACCAATTTGGCAGCAGCCTATCTCATAGCTAAGACTGAAAGGAGACCCAAGGCAAAGAACACTGAAGATGTATAGTCAACAAAAATCTATATTTTATCACAAATTATTGTTTAAGGCAAGTAATCTGAAAAATTATTCAATACCTTTTACATTTTAGATCAGTATTTCTTTTTTGGTTAAGAATTATGACTACAAAATGATAGGGTTTAAAAACATCATTATTTCTACCAAACCAAAGAAGTGCTTTAACAACTTAGGAAACCAAAATACGGTTTTTACAGTGATAATGTCATCGTGCTAATGTGGTTCACGGAACAGATTTAAATAGCTACCAATTTGTGGAGGCTCCTGCTTCACTGGAAGTGCTATAGGTGAACGCTGTCGGTCCCTGAATGATGGTGGCCGCTCTCTTCGATTCTGTGTAGGTGCTGGAGGTCCTGGAGGTCCTGGTTGCCAATAAGGAGGATGAAATCCACCTTGTGGTGGACCAAAAGCAGCCCCATGCTGAAAGAGTATTGCATTTTAATTTTCTTCAATTTAGTACATATACCTTCTGGGACACACACGTGTTATGAACTGGGACAGTAGAAATCCATGTGTGTAGCAAATCCAAGAATTCCATGGTTCTAACACCCAACAGTACTTCTGTAACCCCAAGAACCCAGGCTTGCTTTTCTTAGGAAAGTTAAAGATTTTCTGTCTCTACAAATGTAAACAGGATTCTACAAACCAGCTGATAGATTATTTAATAACTATGGGAAGGCACAAACACATAAAGTTATATAAGTATATGAACCTTTTCATTCTAAATTCATTCATAAGTTACCAAGATAACAGAAAGTTATCAACACCACCAAGATAACAGAAAGTCTTTTCTTTCTCTTTCTAAGAAAAGCTCTCATTATAGAGCCCAGGCTAGCTTTGAACTTGTTATGATAAACTCAAGAGCCTCACAGGTGCTGGGGTGACAGGACGCATCATCACACATAGCCAATTTTTACTTAACTAAAAACTACAGAACAATTTGTTGTTGTCAGTTTCAACCTCCCATTTCTAGTGAATTCAGGTTGTTACTAAAGTGGGGCAGGATTTATTTACAAGTCAAAATTGACACTAAATTAGCTGTTTTCTTTTGAAAATCTGCACTTTCAGAGGCCTTTTAGAAGAAAGCGAACAGCAGATTCTCTGCCTTGTTTACATAGGTTTCACCAGCCAAACAAAGGTAAGGAGGGGGCTTCTTGTCACTATATCCCTTCATAACAGAAAAAAGCTGTCACATGTGAATTCTAAGTGGTAGTACACAAGAATCTAATCAGCATTAATGGGAGGACTACCATTTCAAGGTGAATATATTATCAAATTCAGCTTATGATTAAAGTTTAAATCTCCAGTTTTAAAGATTTTAAATTATGACAGCTTATTACATAAAGCAGCAAGTGCAATCAGCGACATCTAGTATAATTTAAGGGTAGACCCTAGCAAAGCAGAGTCTTAAAGAAAATAAAGCCCATACAATAACATTATTCTCCATAGAGTTCTATGTCCCTAGGAATGAATGTCACAAAGGAAGCCATGAACAATTCCATTAATATAGTGTATAAAAATGGGGGGGGGAAAACACTTTAAAAAAAAGGTAGTCACTTTACACAGAAGGTACAACAGTTAAGACAATCTAGTCATTGTGCTTTATTTGTCTTATTTATAATCTATTATTGACATATAGTATATTCAACTATTGTGTATTTTCTATACTTTTAACATTTAGATATGTTGAAACTGGAAAACAAGGCATCATGTAACTATTTGCATTTACATATTTTCCACTTGATCCAAATTTTTCCTAATGTTTGTTGGTACCAATTTCCTAATCAACTAAAAATCTAATAATTTTAATAAATGCTGATAAATTTTCTGACATTGTGCTTATCTGTACAACCCTGAAAATGACATACATCTTAGGAATTCTTGACAAGACATTTCCAAGGAATGGGTTACGTGCATGTCTATGATAGTAAAGTAACAAAATATCTTTCACCTGATAGTCAAACTGGTTCACCGGCCCCACTGCAAAATTATCAGGTGGTCCACCAAAGTTGTGATTGTTCTGGTTAAATATATGCCTGTTGTCAGGGGCAAATTCCCCACTGTCCTGACTGTTGCTGTCTTCAGAAGGAGGAACAATGTCCATTGGGCCTGGTGTTGGTGGCATCCATGGCTGCTCTGGAGGGGGGTGTGGGGGCTGCTGATGCATTCCCCATTCTAGTCAGGATTTAGGCATAAAGACATTCAACAGGGGATTATAACAAAGTCAATATAATTTTTAAGATCTCAAAAAAGCTACAAAATGTAATGATACAATTTTAAAAAGCAATTTATAACATTTTGGTCAAATTTGTTTTGTATTACCTTAAAATAAGCAATGAATTAAAAATTATCCCATACGTAATTCAATTTACTCCATTCTAACTCATATTCTAAACGAAATGCCTAAAATTATTTTGCTTGATATTTTGAGATAAGGATCTTGCTATGCAGACAAAGCTCAGCTGGAACTTTCTATACAGCTAAGACTGGCCTCAAACAAGAGCCCTTTCTGCCTCTGCCTCCCCAGCACTGGGCTTACAGGCATGTGAGACCACACTCAGCTCCAAAAAGTGTTTTTAACAAATTTATCAAATTCCAAAACAACTCTTGGATGAACTGCTATTACTGTTAAATAGTAACAACATAAAAAGAATACCTTAAATTTCATATTATTTCTTTTCCCATGAACACATTTATCCTCACAACAACCCTGTGAGGTAGGGAGAAATCTGGTATTATCTGTCAATTTCAGAAGGGGAAACTGAGACACACAAAGGTTAGTAAGTTCCTTCGTGTCACAGGGAAAGCCAAAGAAGGGAAGGAAGCTGAGGGCAGCAGGAGTGAAAGGAGGCCACTGATGCCAGGATGAGGAAACTAACTCCAAAACTAAAAGAGTTTCAAAAGTGGGAAGATTTGGCCTTCTAAAAGACAAAAATAAAACACTTCACATTATCAAAGATGAGAACATTTGTTACTCTTCTCCATTCTCATTGTTACTCATTTCCATTCTCACCAGTAATAATAGAAATAATAAAAATAGCAAACAGAAGCTATGACTTCTGCAGCAACATATCCAAATGTGCAATCTCTATAAATAGTGTGATGGGATTATTAAAAATATTAACACAATCGTGGAAAATTGAGTAAACATTAAAGAATCTAAATCATACTGTGAAGTTTTAAAAAATAAATAAAATGAACAGCCAAGAACTTAGGGAATGTCACTGTTATCTGAAAAAAGGGTGAGGGAGGAGAAAAGGTGATGGAGGAGAGGAGCAGAGCGGATCTGACAGGCTTGCTTGTCATACAGTGGCACAACTTTTCTTTAATTAGAGCTAGACATGTTTTACTCTGCCAGTGCTGCTTCTGAAAAGGCCAGAGGTTGCAACAGAGAGACAAAGAGTGCTCTCTTTTCCCTAGATGCCATGTGAAGTTTCCAGAGTGTTCCCAGCCCCTGTCAGCCTAGGAATGAAGAACCAAGAAAAAAATCAAACTGAGTGCCACAACACTAGCAGACTGTGTACAAAATAATTTAACCACAAAAAATGTCAAGATCAAATCCAATTGAGACTGCCCATTTCTTAAGAAATATTAATTTCAAGAAGTCATAAAAGTAAACAAGTTATACAATGTACTACTAATTCTCATTTTATTTTAAGACATTCTAAAATTTGGGTAAAATAAATAACAAACCTGGTTGCCACATTCTGTTAAAATTTGAATCCCCTTGAAAATTCCCATGATTATTTGGACCAGACTCCATTGTAGACATATCCTGTCCATTTGGCATCATTCCTGGTGGTTGTTCTACGATGTTTTGCTGTCCTGAGGCTTCTCTTTGTGCAATCCAAGCTTGGGCCAAAGCAGCCCAGTCAATCTGGCCTAAAATACATCAGCAGAATTTAGCATTCAGAATGTAGGAGCTAAAAGAATAACACCTCTGTGTAAAACAAGTATCTCAATTATTCCATTATTTGTCTTCTTTTTAAGCATGGTACACACTAATATGTATGTATATATATCTACGTCTTTATGGGCACATGTGCATTTGGAGGCATTATCTCTTCCTTTATCCCATCTTTACTACTCTTGAAGAAGGGTCTCTCAATCAATTCCATGTAAGACTAGTAGTATCTATAGCCAGTTTCCTTAGTGATCGATCTCTCTCTGCCTTCTGAGGCTGGACCATTACACATCCCGCATTTAACATGGGTTCCAGTTCTCTTGCTTGTATGGCAAGTGGTTTAACTCCTGGATCATCTATCTCCTTGGCTTCTTCTTTTCTTCTGTCTTCTTCTCTCCCTCTTCCCTTTCTTTCTCTTCTCTGTTCTTTCCCATTCCTCTTTAAGTATCCCTCATTAGTTAAATAGATATTTAATTATTATACAAAGTTATGTCTACAAATACGCTTAGAAATGCTACAAATATGCAGACCAAAATATACATGAGTTTCAGAAAAGGACTCTATAAGAACACTTTGAGCCTGGTGTAGTAACACATACCTTTAATCTCAGCACTCCAGAGATAGAGGCAGGAGAATCTCTGTGAATTCAAAGCTAGTCTGATCTACACAGAAAGCTCCAGGACAGCCAGAACTACACAGAGAAAGCCTGTCTCAAAAAAAAAAAAGCTAACCTACTCTTAACATATTCTAATATTATCTCAGAGAAAATTATGACCTTAGTTTGCTGAGTTTTTGAAAAGACACACGTGCAATTCTTTTGTTTGCTTGTTTGTTTGTTTTTCGAAACAGGGTTTCTCTGTGTAGCCCTAGCTGTCCTGGAACTCACTCTGTAGATCAAGCTGGCCTTGAACTCAGAAATCCTCTTGCCTCTGCCTCCCAAGTGCTGGGATTAAAGGCTTGTGCCACCACATCCCAGCTGCACATGCACCTTTTAAAGTCAGTGTAAAAATAACTGAACTCAATCGTTTCTTCCCTCAAAATGTTCTGTCCTTCCCAGGCTGCCTTTGAGCCTACACTGATAAACCAGTGTAACTTTCTATCCCTGTGCCTTCTCACAGTTGTACTTTTAACCTCAGTGCTGTAGACAAAAATACCTCTTCAACAACTTAAAAATCTATTGTTTCTACTCTTTTAGGTTTTGCCTCTCCAAATCTATACTAAAATTCTGAGACCTTTCATTACTAATAGCACAAAGTAATTTAGTCAAGTTTTAATAAACATTCGCATACATTTTAATGGAACAGAAAACTGATGTAGCCTGGATGGATGGAATTATAACTAAGTCAAATATATCTTAAACTTCTCAACTGTAATCTAGCAAGCCTAGCATTTTTACTAAGAAAGCAATTGGACAAGTAACTGTTATGTTCACAAGATTATGCTGTTTAAGCCTGGAAAGACATAAACAATCAAATATCCAGAAGTCTCACTGTTGCTATCATTGTTGGTTTACATTAGAATAGAACTGTACATTAAAGTGCTATGTAGCTATTTTAAAAAGAAATGAGCTAGGTATGGTGGTGCACATATACAACCTAAAACCTAGGAAGTGGAGGTAGGAGCACTGTGAGTTTGAAGCTACCCTGGGCTATACAGAACATTTTATGCCAGCCTGGGCTACATTATGAAAGACTGCCTCAAAACAGAAAAAAAAAATTATCTCCCTAAGGAAAGAACAATGTAAATAATCACAAGGATGAAGGAAAACTGGTCTTAAGTACTAAATGAGGTTCCTGATACTTTTCTTTTTCCCTCTACATTACTGGGAGTTGGGAGAAAGGGAGGAGTAGAGGTTAGTTAAGAAAGGGTCTTGCTATTTAGCTCAGGCTATCCTAGAACTATATTGCAAAGGCTGGTCTCAAACTCAAGAGATCCACCTGCTTCTGCCTCCCAAGTGCTGGGATTAAAGACCTGTAACACCAACTACCTCAATAATCTTGAGACAGTCCTTAGTAAAAAGAAACATGAAAATGGCATAGCATAATGGACCTGAGGAGATGATTCAGTTAGAGTCTGGTACGTAGACTGAGAAGCTCCCTAAGTCTGAACTCCCCAGAACTACATTTAGGCTAGGTAATGCAGTGCACATCTATAACTCCAGCACTGTGAAGCTGTGGAGATTCCTAGAGCTTGCTGGCCAGCCAGGCTCATTCAATCAGTGAGCTACAGGTTCAATGAGAAAGGTGGAGAGTGACTGAGAAAAACATCTGATTGGCCTCTGCCTCCATACGCAAATATGTACTTTCACCGACTCCATATGTTGAACACGCACAAACATGTACATAGATACACAAAAGTGATATTCCACAAGCTGTAATAAACAAAATTCAGAATAGAAGTATATAATACTTAAGCACATTTCATTCTTTTTCTTTAGGAAATTTAAGACAGTATCAGTTTTAAGATGTAAAATTCAGTAAGCCAACTTGAATGCTATCATCTAGATCCTGTCCACCCTGTATCATATACTTTCAAATGCAGGATTTTCCTTACTTGGATCTTGCTGGTGCTGAAATGACTGCATCCACTGTTGCTGGTTCAAGGGCCATTGCTGCCAAGGCTGTCCTCCTTGATCCCACATCCTTTAAGTTCCTATGTATGACAAATTAAACACAGTTAATGCTGGGACGTTTTACATTTTTAAAACTTATATATCAGAGATTGCATGACGATGCATTTTACACAAGGAAAGCTCTGTAAGTCTATTCAATGTTGTCAGAGACAACTAGATTTTGAGTGAAAAGCAAGAATAGAAAGGTTTAAGTTAATGCTCGTGTCAGAGTGAAAAATACAGTTCTAATTAGCTATGCTAAAATAAGGCATACTTAGAATTATATAATGTGTCTGTACATATGCCACCACTTCCGGGGTAGATCCAATTGTTTTAACGATTATAAAAAGTGGTTCATTCAGCCTCCAACCAAACTCCTTTAAAAGAGTAACAAATAGCTATAGCAGAAGAAAACTTGTTCTTGTATTTACAGTTAATAATAATAACTAATAATAAACACATAGTACCTTCTAAGAAAACTTCAGAAAGAAAGTTGATGAGAAATTAGAAATTCAAACACTGCCAATGTCACCTACATGGATATGATTTACAAAATAAAGTATTATATTCCTTGAAGTACAGAACAGTCTCATCACAGATGTTTAAATGAACTGCACTTCCAATACAAAAAACTTATAGGCATTGAGGAATGACAACATTAAAAATAGTAATGAGACAAAGCTGAAAAGTGAGACAACTTCGAAAACCTGTTTCTTAGCATTTAAATAGAATGAAAAAGAAGTCAGGGTACTCTGTTAACTGTTAAATCTGAGTTGTGGATAATGGGACGGGAGATCCCACTCACTTTTCTGTAAACGAGTCTAAAAACTTCTTATAAAAAAACCTTCAAAGCCGGGCAGTGGTGGCGCACGCCTTTAATCCCAGCACTTGGGAGGCAGAGGCAGGTGGATTTCTGAGTTCGAGGCCAGCCTGGTCTACAGAGTGAGTTCCAGGACAGCCAGGGCTATACAGAGAAACCCTGTCTCGAAAAAACAAAAAACAAAAAAACAAAAAAAAACCTTCAACCAAAAATGTGTCCTGTCTACAAGATGTGAGGGACAAAGAATGAGGGAATGGCCAACCAAAGACTGCCCCAAACTGAGACCCATCCCACAGGCAAAAACCAATTTCTAACACTATTAATGATATTGTTATGTTTGAAGAGAGGAACCTAGTATAATTGTCTGCTGGGAGGCTCCACCCCACAGCCAACGGAAAGATGCAGAGACACACACCCCAAACAGTAGATGGACCTCCAAGAGTCTTACAGAAGAGTTGGGAAAAGGACTGAGGGTCCGGAAGAAGATAGGGACTCTACAGGAAGAACAACAGCGTCAAGTGACCTGGAAGGGACTCCCAGAGACTGAACCACCAAAGAGCGAGCATGGGCTGGATCCACGCCACTCACACATATGTAGCAGATGAGCAGCTTGGTCTTCATACGGGTCTCCCAACAACTGGAGTGGGGTTGTCTGGGAGCCTGTTGTCTGCCTACCTATACGTGCCCCTAAATGGACTGTCTTGTCTGGCCTCAGCAGGAGAGGATGCACCTAGTCTTGCAGCAAAACTATTTTAAAAACTTAACAAATTTTCTAGTTGTAAACATGTACTTTTAATGAAATTTAAGTAAAGGTAGATGTAAGTTGACTAAATTAAATGGACTTCAATTGAGCAATTAAAATGAGTAAAGCACAGCTTTATACACTGACAAGTACTGATATACAAACTCAGTGAAGGAAAACAAACCAATTAGAGCGTGCATACACACATACATACATACACACACACACACACACACACACACACACACAAATACCATTACTCCTTAAGTTCAGGGAAGTAGAAGATAGTTATCGGGGACTTCCACTTTATACTTTCCGGAATCTTTCAAAATGTGTACTTTTAGAAATATATTAACTTCAAAAGATAAAAAGATTCAAGGGAAGCAACAAGTACAATCCACAGTGACTTGTATAAAAGTAAAAATCACACACGAGTCATATGAACACAAGACAAATCACTTAATCTCTCTTCATTTTCAAGCAGGAGTTAGAGTAAATTTCAAATCTGACTCAAAGGAAATAACTAACTGGTCATGAAAACTAAACTTTGATTTTTGTTAAGTCTATAAAAAGGAAACAGATAAGCAAAAGGAACATAATTTAGGCAAAAACTTGATTAGAAAAACAGAATTAGCTAATCAAGTATGTAACATATAGTTTTATATGTTTTAGGCCAGTAAAATACTTACAAAGGGTTTTACCAATTACTTAACAAAAGAACAAACTAATTTGATGACAAAAAATTTAGAAGCCCTATTCTCTATTTCTTCATGTTCACCATAAAATCTTTATACAAAAGAACTTACCAAATTTAAAACCTCTAAAACAGAATTAACATGACTCCTGACATACAGGAATCAAAGCATGTATCATGGTGCTGGGATGACAACTAGCACTAAGGCAAATCTCTGGAGTTCAAGGTCAACTGGGCCATACATCCATAGCAACTTTCAGTCTCCTTGAGACTCTATCCCCAACCAACCAAACAAAAACCAGGCATATTATGCCCTTCAGCATCCTTGGATGATTAATTTAGTACCCACAAAGAACCAAGAACTTTAGGATGCTCAGATCCCTCATATAAAATGGCATTTTTTTTTTTTTTTTTTTTTTGGTTTTTCGAGACAGGGTTTCTCTTTATAGCCCGGGCTGTCCCGGATAAAATGGCATTTTCATTACATAAAACAAAAATCTGAGTATCCTTACTAGATCCATTTTATCAAGTATTTCTGATCTGCAATTGGTTGTAACGATAAATATATAACCCACTGGCAGACAGGGAAGACTGTATTTTTGTTTGTTTTTTGTTTTTGTTTTTAAAGACAAGGTGGTTTATCTGTATAGTCCTGGCTGTCTTGGAACTCACTCTGTAGGCCAGGCTGGTCTCGAACTTGGAGATCTGAGTGCCTCTGCCTCCTGAGTGCTGAGATTAAAGGCATGTACCACCACAGCCCAGCAAGAACTTACTTTTGATAAGTTAAAAAAAAATAAAAGTAAAAAAAAAAGAAATTAAAGCACCTGCCAATACTTGAAAGGTATTTTGAAGCTTGTTGTTGAGTTTGTTTTTATATTTGGACTCTTAATTTGGAAAACATGTCTGTGTTCAATATGAACAGCTCCATAGACATAATTTTTAATTCACCTTTTTTCATTTCTTGAGATAAGCAAAGGCAATCACACTACTGCTGGACTATATCTATAGACCTACTAAGTTTTAATAACAGACTTACACCATGAAAAATGATAGTCATATACTGGGTGAGTAATAATTTGGAAAGTGTTAACTGTTGAAGGTATACACTAACTATATTATTACAAAGTTAAGAGTAATACGCAATAGTTCTTGTAGAATAAATTTTTTTGTTTTGTTTTGTTTTTTCGAGACAGGGTTTCTCTGTGTAACCCTGGCTGTCCTGGAACTCACTCTGTAGACCAGGCTAGCCTCGAACTCCCGAACTCAGAAATCCACCTGCCTCTGCCTCCCAAGTGCTGGGATCAAAGGTGTGCACCACCACCGCCCGGCTAGAATAAATGTTCTGAATGTTCAAGGATTTCCTTGAGAACAGAGGAAATATTACTGAGTGCGTGCTCTATCATAGTATTGTGCCTATAGGTATTTTACTCATTCATCACTTATATATATTACCTACTAAATATACAACTTTAGCTACAAAAAGTACATTTTAATATTACTATTCATTTAACACTATAGTTTGATTTCTAGGACCTAGGGATACACTTAAGTAGTAGAGAACTTGCCCAGGCTATGATCTCTCAACACTAGGAGAAAAAATTCTGAGAGCCACGAAGTGGCTCAGTAGGTAAAAGCACTTCCCACCCATCCTGGTAACCTGAATGAATTTAATCCCTGGAACCCACATGGTCATATAGGAGAACTGATTTCTGCAAGTAGAGCTCTGACCTCCACAAACATGTCATGGCACATGTGTTCACACACAGACACATATGTACCCAAAGTAGATAAATGTCATTTTTTAAAAAAAAAAAGATTGAATCAACTTAGGCTCCTTCTAGACTTATTTTCAGAGATCATCAACTATTCAAGTTTGGAGAAGTCTAATTTTGATGATTCATGCAACAGACTGTTGACAAAATTTTCCTTCATGGGGTAATGTTAAGTGTGATTTCCTTGAAAAACAACTTGAATTTGGGAAGACTAGAAAAGCCAATAACCAAGGATTTCACTTGGTCATCAGCAGTATTATACTACTGGAAAAAAACTAACACCAGAATTATGGACTAACTTGTAATTTTCCCAAAGGCAGGCTCAAGTCCTAAATCCATGTTACCTGTACTTATTGGAAATCAGGGTCTGTGTGGAAACAGTACTCAATTTAGGATGAGGTCATATTTGAATAGAGTAAGACCTAACTCATCCCTAGATGAGGACAGACATAAGTATCCATATGGACAATGTCCTATGCCTACAATGTCAGAGACTATTCTACAAGCTGAAGAATAGAAAGACAGATGCATCAAAAACCAGAAGGAAGAAAGGCATGCATCTGTCAAACTTTGCTTTCATACTTTTTGCCTTTAGAACTATAAAAGAGTGCATTTCAGTTGTTTTAAGTCACCTAGTTTGTAGTAATCTGTTACAGTGACCCCAGATACTAACACTAGGATTATTTTCACTCAGTCTTTTCTATAAAGAATTCTGTATTAGAACTGCAACTGAAAACAAACACAGACCTGGAGCTGAAGGATGGCTCAGTGCTTGCTGTCCTTGCAGAGCACCCAAGTTCAATCCCAGCATCACATCAAACAACTTAAATTTTCTGAAACTCCAGACCCAGGGGATCAAATATCCTCACACTCATGTGCATATATACACACTCAACACACCCACATACACACAAATAAAAATTAAAATAAAAGAAAAAAGGAAAACCCTTCAATTGACTTCAAAATGACTTCAAATGACAACCACTAGTACTTACAAAGCTCACTTACAGATTGTGACAAAAAGATGAGAACTGAAATGTGAAGCTTTAAATCTCTTTGTACCTGGCAGTTTTGTGATTTTAGCACTAAAGAGGTTCAGAAGCAAAGGCAGTTAAGATCTTGAGTTGGGGCTAGCCTGGGCTCCTTACCCCCAAACTGAAATAAAACAAAGTTCTACAGTAACACGTCTGTCATCTCAAGAGTAAGAAGCTAAAGCAGGAGAACTGCTGAGTGCTCCAGGCCAGCCTCAGCAACAGAGTAACAAAGAAATAGAACACTGACCAATCAAATAAAAACTGGTGGGCAACAGTAGGCACCTCAAAGATTTAGCAATGGTCAGAAGTAGAAGAATCTGAACACCAAAATACAGTACTGACACATAGACAAAATAATAATTGTTCATTAAAAAAAAAAAGTGGCTAGATATATGGCTCAACAGTTAAGAGCACTGGCTGCTCTTGCAGTAGATCTGCCTTTAGTTCCCAGCACCTATAATGGCAACTCACAACCATCTGACACTTTCTTAAGGCCTCCACAGATAATACAGAAAAATGGTATCTTTTAAAAGAGATTTTTTTTAACCTAAGGAAATAGGAATAAGCCATCAGTTAATAATATAGCAACACTGTTCCATTAATAGTAACAAAAGTGTCATGTGATTATATGCTACTGAGAAAATAAAATATGTAGGAATGGTTATACAGTATCTATTTAATTTTTCTACTATTTAAATTAAGTCCTGAGGCTTGGTGTGGTAGTGAATACATTTAATCCCAGTATTCATGAGGGAAAGCAGGAGGCTCTCTATGAATTCCAGGCTAGTCAGGACCATATAGTGAGAACTATAAAGCTTACATATGTTTTAAATAGTGTATCTCAAGAATATCCGAGAACTCATTGGCTTTAGAAAACCACCCCGCAAATAAAGCCTTTACTGTTCTGGTTTGGTTTTTAGCTGGATGTACTAAAAGGAAAAAAAAATCCAAGATTATTTTTGTTCTATCTAGGGTCAAGAAGAGAAAAGGTAAATGAAGTACTAAGACCTGCTAATGTAATCAAGCACAGTCAAAATTTGCGCAGCGCCCAATTTTGTTAGATGACAGTATTATCCACAAAAGAACGAAACAACTAAAATATAGGATATTACTCGTTTCCTTTGTGATGCTTAAAACATAATACCCATCACTGGGTAAAACACAAAAACTAGGCAACTAAATCACACTTGAATAGGACGCAGCAGAAAGCGGCTGCGCCTGCGTAGTGCGAGTCGCAGAGTATAAGTTCCAGGTCCCGGCCCCCGCCTCCTCCGCCCCTCTGCACTCTCTGCCCCTAAAGGGTTTCCACTGCGCACGCGCAGTGCTTAACGGCCGGTCAGGAGCCCAACAATTAGTCCCTTGCCTTCTCAAAGAAAACTCTTAGTTCGAAGAATGGGTCGTGAGCTCTCTCCTTGACCAAAGGCAGTTCCTTTTCGGCGAGAGCAGCCCTCTCGTTCACTATCTCTGGCGGACGCCGGCGCTTTTCGGGAATAAGGTTCTGGCGGTCGCGCCAAGCAGCGTACGCAGCCTAAGTCACGCTACGTTCGCCACACAAACCAAGAGATTTTAGTACTCCGGCAAGTCCCCCTGTGTAAGCTGCTCATCGCTTACCCGCTCCGATTCCGGAATACCGCTGTCGCCACCGTTCCTGTAATTCTCTCCAACCCTTTCGATGCTTCTACTTCTTCATGAACAAGACAAGATGGCGCCCGATGGGTCTCACCCGGAAGTAAATAACAATAACATCCGCTTTTCGTCTGAAGTCATATTGACTCTCAGCCAGGCTTACGAGCATGTGATCTTATCGATTTGACGAGTCCGCGCCATTTTTGTTAAGGGCAAACCCAACCCACCTTGAGTTCCATAGTTAGACCTTGTATGTGAAGCCTGCGTCATACCAGACACATTTTTATTTGTACCGCCAGCACAAAGCCAAACCTAATGTTACGGTGCAGTGGACTCTTTGAAGTTCTAAACTTTAGTAAGGAGACCCTCTAAGAGCAAGTGTGTTCTAAGGAATACTTCTGCTTTGGGAAAGATGCTGAATCGCTTTGCCACTTTGAGACTACGGAGGGGCCCCCAGGTCAAACCCTGCCACCTGGGAACTAATTGTTCCAGGCCTACTTCAAAGGAGCTGACATCAGCCTGGAGTCTCAGTCTGAGTTCTAGAATCAGAGCGTTTGCTAGGTCTCTTTGTTAACCTTCTAGCATCGCACCCCCTTGTGGGAACATTTACTCACTTCAACTTCACTCAGCTAGTCTTAAGAAAAAGTAACTGGGAAGCAGAATAGTTTCTACTGGTCCTTTCTTAACTCAAACTACAACGAAAGGAGGTAAAAGGTGTTTAGCGTGAAAAATGTTCATAGATCTAAAATGTCAATTTTCCAGACTAGGAGTTTACTTACAAAGGGAAATAAAA
>NW_021604576.1:8371306-8405862 GCF_004785775.1 Grammomys surdaster | reverse complement strand
GAAAGAAAGAAAGAAAGAAAGAAAGAAAGAAAGAAAGAAAGAAAGAAAGAAAGAAAGAAAGAGAAATACAGTATTTTTAACCTAAATTTTGGGAAATGCCTTTCTAGAAATTTCAATGTAACTAAAAAGTCATGAAGGAAAATTCCAGGAAAGCATCTGTGTCTGCAGAGATTGAATAGAGCTGCTGTGATGTGGAGAGGTTGGACTTTTACAAGTCCAGAAGCAAATTACCCAATCTGGGCCTAGCTTTACCCACTGAATAGCCAGTCCTTGCCAGCCTCTCTATATTAGAGCTAAATCCTTTGACTAATAGATTAAAAAGTTTCTGAAACTTTAAAAATGATTTATTTTTATTTTATGTGCCTTGTTGTTTTGCCTGCATGCAAGTCTACGTGAGGGAGTCAAATCACTTGGAGCTGGATTACAGATCGTTGTAAGCTGCCATGTGGGTGCTGGGAATTAACTTCTGGTGCCAATGCTATTAACCACTGAGCCATTTCTCCAGTGCCCCCTTTGGAACTTTTTAACTTAGCTGACGCCTAGTTTCCACCAACCCAAGAGCTAAGGATGTTATCAATAGCATCTGCAGCTATGTAAAAAGTGTCCTCATCTTGCTGTAACTTCTGTGATGCACATACTAATGTATCTTAAGCTTCCCTTGATTTATGACTGTCTTTGTTCTTTAGAACTATAAAATGTCATGAAACTGCTTCCATGTTGCACAAGGAATTTGGCATAACCTAAATCTGTGTTGCTTGTGCCATGGTTATTCAAATGTGGTTCCACAATAAGCTGTCTCTCATTCCCTTTAAGGTGAGAACGGTGTTTTTTGCATGCACTAAGAATCTAAGTCTTTGAGTTGGGAACTGTGCACAAGAAACATCAAACTACTCTAGAAACAAGACTGTAGTAGACTGGATAAAGAAAATATAGATGTGAAAATAGGGATGCCCTTTGCAAGAAATTCTGTAATTCTTAAATGAAACATTTGAAAACCAAATAGCCTGTGTTATTAGAATAAAATTCACCTCGATAAACACCTGCTGGGCTCAAGCTTTCCTTCAATATGTAATTTAGGGAGTGGGATGGAGAAAACTGCCAATTATCTGGCAATACTATAATGTGAGTTCATGAGGTTAGTACAATTCAAAAGGAAACCTGTAGTTGGCTGTTTCCATTTAGCATTGCTAAGAACTCACAGAGATCCACTACTGGCACCTCCACCCCACTGCTGGGATTAAAATCAAATGTCATCATGTTCCGCCTCAATGAGAAACATTCTAATCAGAAAAATGGACTTTCCTCTGTGAACTCTGCTTGGATTAGCAAGGCTATCATAAATTCCTGCTCCCTATAATCATCTTGTAGTTATTTTCTACTTCCCTAGTAAAACTGAAACCAATATTTGAGTGACAACTTTTGCCCTCCAAGGGCCTAACATATTACTTAGTGCACAGAAAATTTTACATTTTCAAGTGATTAAATACTTTGACTAGAGACACCAATGTAAACTAGTCATTTTGGATATCCAAATCGGAGGGTCTATTAAATGCCTCACTGGGATTATAGGCATCCATCACCACACGTTTCTCCCATGTGTGAATGTCACAGTCTATTTTATCAGAACATATGCTGTTATGTTAAAGGTCTGAACAGCTATCATATATGAGATCTGTGTCATTGTGTACTGTAATTATCAAGTGCCAGCATGTTGTCAATATTACCTGGCAATCTACTATTAATGATTAACAGAGAACTTTAAATTTAGGTTTGTTTGTTCCTATTTATAGGGCTGGGAAGATGTCAACATTGGTAAAGCAAGAAGACTTACTTGTGTCTGATTCCCAGAACCCACACCTTAAGAAAAAAAAAAAAAAGCAGGAGCTGTAGTGTACATTGTGGTCTCAGCACTAGGAATAACAAAGGTAAACAGATCCCTAACACGTACTGAATTCAACATCAATAAGAGACCGTATCTTGAAAACAAAGGTAGAGGGTCACCTGAAGAATGCGTAAGAATGTCCTCTCCCTCCACATGTTCATATACTTATGAGACCTGGTCACCAGGCCACATGCTTTTAGCTACTGCAAATTCAGATAGTAATTCAGATAGTACATACAAAGGCTTTACAATGACCACAAAGTAAGTTGCTGAGTCATTTGTTAATACAACATAAAGCTAACCTATCTTGAACAAAAAACATTCACTTAAAAAATATACACTAGATTAGAAGGTGGTTGACAGACATAGCTACTAACATTAATGTGTAGAAATTTACATTATGGTATAGTAAAACATCGGATTTAACTGAGAGTCACCATAACCTTCGAGGCAATAATGTATATAATGAATTTCCATCTAATGGAAAAGTTTGAAAAGCAAGACACTAGACACTAGGTGCTACTGGATGCGTTTGACAGGCAGTATAAAGAAGTAACTGATGTGTGCAGCAGCACATGCCTTGTCTTAGTCACTGTTCCCTTGCTGTGCAGAGACACCATGACCAAGGCAGATTTTATAAAATACGTCATTTAATTGCTTACAGTTTCAGAGGTTTAGTCCATCATCATCATGATGGTGATATGGAGGCAGACACTGGAGCAATGGCTGAGAACTACATCATGATCCATAGGCAGGGAAAGAGACTCTGGGCTTGGCATGGGCTTTTTTTTTTTTTGGTTTTTCGAGACAGGGTTTCTCTGTGTAGCCCTGGCTGTCCTGGAACTCACTCTGTAGACCAGGCTAGCCTCGAACTCTCGAACTCAGAAATCCACCTGCCTCTGCCTCCCAAGTGCTGGGATTAAAGGCATGTGCCACCACCCATTCCAGTGACACAACCTCCAACAAGGCCACACCTCCCAATTATTTTAATCCTTTCAAATAATGCCACTTCCTGGTGCCTAATCATTCAAATATATGAACCTATGGGCCATTCTTATTCAAACCACCATGTGACTATAGTTTGATTTGGTACAGAGGCTGAGGCTCAAAGATCACTTGAGCCTGGGAGTTAAAGAGCAGACTGGGTCATACATTAAAACCTTCTATGTGTCTAGGCAGGGAGAAAGTAGAAATCAGAAAATAAATGGTTTCTGAAAACCAAAACAGGAGAGAATAAAAACAATCTTTTTTTTTTTTTAATCTTCTGATCTTTGCAGAATTGTTTTTGAGACAGGATATCTCTATGTAGCCTTGGCTCTCCTGGAACTTGTATGTAGACCAGACTGGCCTGTGACTCAGAGACTCACCTGCCTCTGCTTCCTGAGTGAGTTCTGAGATTGAAGGCATGCACCACCACACCTAGCTGAGGTTGGATTTTTTGAATTACACAAAATAAGCTTAAAGGCTTTTTTAAAAGTTTTTTTAAACTAATATGAGTACATGTATTCATATGGACCATGTGTGTGCCTGATGCAGGCAGAGGCCAGAAGAGTCTGTCAGATCTCCAGAAATTGTAGTTCTACTCCATTGTGAGTAACACAATAAAAGGATGACCTTTTTAAAAAGCTGTGCAACTTGCTAGTATGTCATATTTTGCAACAGCCACTCAAATGTAGCCAAAGGTGTTAACCGCAAACAAACCCTCCTTGGAATGTGTATCAGAAAAGTCAAGTGAATCTAACCCTCACCCATAGTAAAAGATCCTGATGCTACCACCTCCCCTCCTCCTGCATGAGAATGTTTACTAGTTAGAGTTCATGAAGTATGTGGAAGATATAACATAACCATTCTGGCTCATGGGTCTTCAGAGCAGCAGAGACAACAACTAAACATGACCAAATACGCTTCTAGAAACCTGGTCCTGAGGATAAAACCACCTGGACTATGACCCTTGAAAAGAGAGTCATTGTGTTTTCAAGTATGAAAGAAAATCTAAGTGCCTGGTAACCTGAACATTGTATAGAGACAGGGACTTCTGGTAAACTCACACACCCTGTTCTCCTTCCTTTAACTCCACAGGATCACATAACTACTGACCAGTGGGCGGAGAAACACACCTGTGGTAAAGAACTATCGCTAGAGAGAGAGTTTTCCACACTCTTCTCTGCTACACTGAGATGGTTCCCTTTGGAGACTGTGTAGATGCAGTGGGCTCCGAGTAGGAAATCACTTTGGTTTTTTTAAAGCAATTGGAATCTGGAGGTATGTAGCCCGTTTAACCAGTCTTGTCCTAAGAAACAGGATCATTGGGACTGAAGCAATGGCTCTGATGTGGGGTATTCATCAGAAAAGGATATTTGGACATGGGTTGAAGCCAATAGAAAGTCTTTTATTAGCCCAGCAGAGACTACACTGAGTGTGTGGCATCCCAGTGTAGCCTTGAGTTTTTCTCAGGATGAGCTTTTAACCACAAAAACCATGTTCTGGGTTGTCAAATATCAGATAGCAAAACAGTCAGAAGCAGATCTACAGAAGCCAAAAAGAAAGGTTAGTACATTCAGAGACTTTCTAAGAATTATGGATTTCGATAGATTAGCCTTGTTTTGGAAGATAAGATTGTTTACATGATGAATTTTACAGCTTGTGTGATATTACATCATAAAGTCAGTTGTGCTACAGTCTCAGGGCCTACAAAGGTCTGACACCCTGTCACAGTTCAGTGGTTAACAGCACTGTCTGGTCTTCCAGAGAGCCCAGCACCCATAGGGTAGCTCATAATTGGCTGTAATTGCAGTTCTTGGAGATCCAACAACCTCACAGACACACATGCAAGCAAAACACCAGTGTACATAAAATTAAAATAAATCATTAGAAAATACATGTTTATTTGTAAACATTTTGGGTTTTTCTACTTGGCTGTAATCCTTGAGAAATGTATAAAAATGCTTTCAGGAAACGCACAAACTTCTAAAACTACAAATATTTGGCAAATGACGTTTTTCTGGGGACAAATTTCAAGATTTCTCTTCTCAGCTTCTGTGGCAGGAGAGAGCCCTAAAATTAAAACTCATTTTCTCTCTTTAGCTTTCTCTTTGGTACTCTCGGATCTGCTATGATGGCTATTCCTGGTTGTCAACTTGACTACACCTGGAATGAACTACAATCCAGAATTGGAGGGCACATCTGTCATCCAGATCTTGAGGCTAGAAGACCCATGTTTCTTCCCCAGATCTTACTTGGGATGACACATGCTTTTGATCCAGATCTTGAAGATAGTGGCCATGAAAGGCTTAGGGCCACCGGGCGGTGGTGGCGCATGGCTTTAATCCCAGCACTTGGGAGGCAGAGGCAGGCGGATTTCTGAGTTCGAGAGTTCAAGGCTAGCCTGGTCTACAGAGTGAGTTCCAGGACAGCCAGGGCTACACAGAGAAACCCTGTCTCGAAAAAAACAAAAAAAACAAAAAAAAAAAAAAAGAAAAGTTTAGGGGCAGGCAAGGTAGTGCAGGACTTTAATCCCAGGAGACTGAGGTAACCAGATCTCTGAGTTCAAGGACAGCCTGGGACAAGGGAAGTTCCAAATCCAGGCATGGTGGTACATCTAGGCCTTTAATCTGGGCCATACCTTCTGCTGGAAACCTATATAAAGACATTGGAAAAGGAGGACTCACTCTTCTTCACCTGTTTGCACTCACTTGCCAGCACATCTGTTGGAACCTACTTCTTCAGGATTCCAGTTTAAACAGAATTCCAGATGAAACTAGCCTTGTGGGACGGAGCAACTACTAGATTCTTGAACTTCCCATTCATGGCTGCACACTGCTGGGTTAGTTGGACTGCAGACTGTAAGTCATTACAATAAATTCCCTTAATATATGGACATTCCATAAGTTCTGTGGCTCTAGAGAACCCTGATTAATCTGTTATCACTGGGACATCATTCTTCGCTAGGTGTTACTTGAAACAGCATGTAAGCAATATGATTTGAGGTTTTTTTCCCTTATGTGTTGGCTGGTTTTATGTCAACTTGACATAAGCTAGATTCAGAGAAATCAATTGAAAAGTGCATCCATTAGGGCTGTGGGCAAGTTTATTGGGCATTGTCAAATAAATGATTGATGTGGAAGGGTCCAGAGCATCGTGCTACCCCTGGCCTGGACTCTGGTCCTTTAAGAAGCCAACTGAGCAGTCCATGGAAAGCAAGCCAGTAAGCAGCATTTCCCAGCCTCTGCATCAGACCCTGCCCTGACTCCATCTGTGATATGTAAATATAAATGAAATAAACCCTTTCCTCTCTAAGTTGCCTTTGGTTATGATGTCTCATCACAGCAATAGAAACTGAAATGAAGACCAGTTCACTCACCTGACAGATTTTCTTCTTGAGTGATTTCTTGCATTCAGTGCTATCTATATTCCTAATGTCAAACAAAGAGCAGGTATCCAACAAACACTGGTTAAACGATCAAATAAAAATGTTAAGTCTCTCTCTCTCTCTCTCTCTCTCTCTCTCTCTCTCTCTCTCTCCCCCCCCCCCCATATTTTTCTCTTCCTGAATGGACATTCTGGTTCTCTTTCTCATCTATCTTCCTTCTGACTCTCTCCCCATGGCAACTTCCCTGGCCACATTCTTGGGACCAGTGAACCCGAGAGCCCCTTCCACAATAAACCTGCCTTTATATATATGCTAATATGTGTGTGTGTGTGTGTATATATATATATATGTGTGTGTGTGTGTGTATATATATATATATATATATATATGTGTGTGTGTGTGTATGTGTGTATATATATATATACATATATATGTATATATATATATATATATATAAAATCTTTCATCATGACCTCTGAAAGCTCTGTGACTCCAAAAAAGTTAAAACAAACAGACATGTACACAACATATTTCCTAGTGTACAATCCTATCTAAGTAACTCAAATCATTCTGAGAAATAGCTGACAGGTTTCTTTGTTTTCTGGACTGAGAATGTAGCTCAGTGAAAGAACTACTAGATACAATTCCTGGCATTAGGTTGGGACAAATTTTTTTATTTTAAAATGAGCATTCCTGGGCTGGAGAGATGGCTCAGTGGTTAAGAGCACTGACTGGTCTTCCAGAGGTCCTGAGTTCAAGTCCCAGCAACCACATGGTGGCTCACAACTATTAGTAATGAGATTTGATGCTCTCTTTTGGTGTGTCTGAAGAGAGCAATGGTGTACTCTTATAAATAAATAAATCTTTTTTAAAAAAGTAGCGCATTCCTGAAACTTGAAGGCCACTGTGAACTAAATGTTTGTGTCCCATTCATACACTCCCCATGTGGGAGTTCTGTGGAGTGGAGTATTTTGAAAGTGATTGGGTTCTGACATGAAGCCCTCAGAAAGATGATTGTGCAGATCCTTTTCCTATCAACCAGGTGAACAAACACTGAGAGAGCATCACCAGAACCTCATATGGACCATGGATCTGTGTGTCTTTGTCTTGAGCTTCCTGACCTCTAAAAGTGTACGAAATAAATTTTTGTTGTTCATAAGTTCCTTAAATTATATTTTGTTTATAGCAAGCCAGGGGACTAAAATGGACATGAACACCATGTTTATTAACATTTTGTCAATAATGTATAATGCACAAACTCTAGGCCTGATATGTTGACATAAGAATTTAGTATTTATTATGATGTTTATACATACAGCAATGACCAAATAATGCTCAATAAGTTACACAGATAGTTTTAAAATACTGTAAAATTGGATAAGAGAAGGAATGATACTATGAATTTATTATTGATACCCGAAAATAACCATCTTTTAAATACATTTGAATTGATGATTTCTACATGAACAAAAACATTTTAGTACAGAAATCATATCTCTAATAATGCAATGGATGCTATCTGAAAGCTTGATTTTATTGCCCATATTTGGTTTAGGTTTATTTGACCAGATGTCATGCAGAAAAATAAGCTGAGTATGAAGTTCATGAAAATAGGCAGGATGTTATTTTGTTCTACAAAAATCTGATGTGCAGTGACATTTCACAGCTAAATCTTCAGGAAATTTTATTCAACTATTGCATAAAATCACTAACTAATCACACATGCAAACTAAGAATTATTAGATACAGCAAAATAGCTGTTGACATATGACTCTGAGTTGATACAATGACCATCTCCTTGACCACCTAAAT
The DNA here is from genome assembly GCF_004785775.1 of Grammomys surdaster. NCBI lineage: Eukaryota > Metazoa > Chordata > Mammalia > Rodentia > Muridae > Grammomys > Grammomys surdaster. The sequence continues at coordinate 8,397,799 of NW_021604576.1, read as the reverse complement.
AAGCAGTCTACATATTGTTTTTTAAAATATTAAACAATAAATCTTAAATATAGATATATATATTTGTTTATGTCATAAACATTCACATAATTGGCACATCATCAAAATTTTATCATTTTAAATATAGGAAAGCCAGGGGAGAACTGGGAATAGAGGTACCCTGTAAACCAGTTTCTAGATAAAAACGTCTCTCTTTTACCTTTCAAATTCACTGTGCCAAAACACTAAGTAGTTGTGTTGATCTGTAAACATTCTTGTTTATTTGCACTGTTTCCTGAGGTAATCTGGAAACTATTGTTAGTACAGTAGCCTTACAATTTAAAATTTCCACAAATGTGCTTTGGAAAACTTCAAAGTAAGAACAAAAATTTAAGTGTAGACTTGTGTGATTTTTATCTATTACATAAGCTTGATAAGAAATTCCTACGTATCAAAATCAAACCATTTCCCTCCATTTTTAGAAGGCAAGAAAAAACACTCAAACTTTAGGTCATAAAAAAATACATTTCAGAACCTCCTCAGCACTAGGTAATAAATGAACATTTTATTTGAACGTCACTACTAGAATAATGTATAAAATCATATAGATTTTAAGGTGGGCTTTTTTTTTCAAGTTTTTTGAGACAGGGTTTCTCTGTGAAGCCTTGGCTTTCCTGGAACTCGTTCTTTGGACCAGGCTACGCTTGAACTCAAATCCACCTGCCTCTCTGCCTCTCAAGTGCTGAATCTAAAGGCATGTACCACCACCACTCAGCAGGTTTGTTTATTTTAAAGGGTGATAAAATATTGTCATATACCAGGTATTGGAACCTGCCTAGATTGTATACATCTTAATAGTATCTTTTCTAGGAGAGAGAAAAAAAAGGTTGACTGTTTACATTTGTTTCAGGTGGTGGGCAACTGCTATGACTGAGGCCAACTTGAACAAATTATTTTTCTAACTCATTGCTCTGGTGCTAGACTCTTCTGTATCAATAGATTAATAAACTCTGAATGTCTGATGAAACAGACACTGGAAAGTTCTTTTTAGAAGACACAACGGGGCTCTATAGATAAAATGTATTTCTCCATCTTCAATTAAAAAAAAATTTTAAAATACCATTGGAAATTCCTCTACAACTTAAAAATAGAAGTTATGCCACGGTATTTTAAAATCTCTCCATTAGACACATCAGTTCACCCAGTCACATGTCAAGAGGCAACACTGGTGTATTTATGTTACACATGTCAAGAAGGTTCAATCCTGGCTAAAGGCCTGTAGAGTTTACAGCCTCTCTCCCTCACATTTGCCCACAGAATCAAACACAGGCACTGATGACTAAGACATTGTACCTGTTCCCTTACATCTTGATTCAATACTATGCATCAGTGAACCACTTCATTGATTATTTTAAATCTTGGTAGTAATATTTTTCATGCTAAGTTTTCACAGTTCAATCCTTTGAATTCCAAAAGAAGAAACTGTCCTGTGTTACTATATATTTAAGGGGAACAGAAGTAGCAGCTCTGGGCCCCATTAAAGTAAAAGCCAAACCAACCTGATTATTTTATTTGTGTTGCTAGGGCTGGAACCAGGGCCTTGCACAGGCCAGGTAAGTGCTCTGCCATTGAACTACATCTCCAACTATCTACTTGAATTTTTAAATAATGCTCATGAAGACAAAGCCATGTTTAACATTTACTAATGTACAGAAGTAAAAAAGTACTATATTCGTTGTTAAGTATAAGAATATGATTTCTACCATTTATAAATATAATCTGGTAGTTTATAGTTCAAAGCATCCTTAAACTGTAAAGTATCCTGTGTTCCTATATAGACCATCAATTTCTATTTGCCAATTCTATGTGTTACAATTCTCTATGTTTTATTTTAGCCTTAACCAATCACTTGCAAATTATCTTTAAAAGACTGCAAATGATTAGTTTATGAACTGTTTCAATACCTTCAGATATTTAAAACAATAAATGAATCAATTCATTACCTGTAAACTCACACTACGAAATTATAATGGCTCCCTTTTATACTACTGAGTCACATAAAATATGAAAAAATAATTATGTAACATTAGGCACTAGTTAAGACTGTTCTAGAAACTTTTCCCATAGACTAACACACACACACACACACACACACCACTGCAAAGCCCTGAGATGATTTTAAGAGGGGTGGTGCAAGGATGGACGTTTTTTTTTCATAGTTATAAACTTATATCAATGTTTACTAGAAAAATAACAAGCAAATAAAAATGTGAAGTATGATTCAAAATACGTCCAAGATTGTAAAAGTTAAAACCAAAAGTAAGCACTGTAGCATGGGATACACTGCATCCACTGGGAAGGCTGTGCTACATTTAGGAAATAGTCTGAAAAATCCAGTTTAGCATCGTCTCTGAATGTCTGCAGTGATGAGTCACATTGGAAAGAGGATTGCTCTACTACTGTCAACTTTTTTTTTTTTTTTTTTTTGGGAGAGGCAATCTCCATGGACATGAAAATTAACATAAAACATGTTTTTTACATTTAAGAATATAGATTTGAAAGCATTAATTAATTTTTTGTTTAATTTTCCAAGACAAGGTTTTATTGAATAGCCCTAGGTGGCCTCAAACTCACAGAGATCTGCCTGCCTCTGCCTCCCAAGTGCTGGAATTAAAAACGTGCACCACAACTGCGTGTCATGTTGTTTAATTTTCTTTAAAGGATTCACCACATGTTGAAAAGTTAAGTAACACTGGAAGGATGCACTATTCCTAAAGACTACAAAGGCACGTTACATATTATAGTTAAAACTTCAGCATTAAAATATAAATGAACTAAATAACAATGAACAGATATTATAATATTCTCTCATAAAAAAGGAGATAAGCTTGTGCACTAAGTGCTCTTGATTCTGGAACCACCTGCACGTAAGTGTCGCTGACGTGGACCCAGTGGCCTCCAAATTCACTATCAGGTTCTTTCAAACCTAGCAGAACAAAAAGGACAATTTTACAGTTAGTGTGTTTATGTCTTCTAAATTGTAAGCAGTGACAAATTTATTATGAGCTATATTTAATTCTAAGATCCATAAGATCTAAGATTGATAATTACTTCTAGTTAATACATTTTTAAATTTAAATATCTAGTGAAATATTAGCTTTATAATACTTAATTTCCCAGAGAAATAAATATTCACTTCCACCAAAAAGGAAGGTGGAGAAACTGGCGAGATGGAGCAGGGAGGAGCGGTGCTTGCTGTGCAAGCCTGGGCATCGGCTTTATCCCCAGAACCCACACAAGGGTAGAAGGAGAGAACTGAGTATACAAAACTGTTCTCTGACAGCCAAACACATGCACACATACATACAGCAAACACACACACACGCTACACTTTAAAAGCTAATAGCAGAGCTGGACGTGGTGGTGCACATCGTTATCCTAACATGAGGGAGGCAAAAGCAGGGAGATCTTTTTGAGTTTGAGGCTAGCCTGACCTCTACAGTAAATTCCAAGTTAGACAGAGCTACATAGTGAGATGTTCTGTCAAAACAAAAATAACAACCAAGCAACCACTAACAACAACACAGCTAATAAAGGGGAGGTGAGAGAAAGGGCTCAGCAGTTAAGAGCACACACTGCTCTTGCAGAAGACTGGAGTTTGGTTCCCAGCACCTGTGCTGGGCGAATCGCAACCACCTCTGTACTCCAGCTCCAGGGATCACATGCCCTCTTCTAGACTCTGAGCGAGTATACTTACACATGCACATTCACACAGACACCCATTAACAAAATAGAAACCTTTATTAAAAAAAAAAAAAAAAAAAAAAAGGAATCCAGGGAGTGCAGAAGAAAACTCAATGGCCTGTAGTAAAAGCTAGTGAATTTCCACGTCCAATCTTTTGATGAGCTGGTGTGTCTTCAGAAGATGGGGAATGTGGCTGAGGACATGATGAGAAGCACTAGCCACACAAGCCTGATGATCTGAATTTGACCCCAGAACCAGTGCAAAAACAGATATCATTGGCATGTGTCAGTCATCCCAGCATTAGTTCATATGGGAAAATGAGAGGCAGAAGCAAGAAAATAGTCCAGAAGTCCCCAGGCCTGAATACACAGCCCAGTGGCAAAATCAGGACAAGCAGGTGAAAGGCCAGAATGAACTGTTGGAATGTACTCTCAATCAGCCACATTATGCTGTGCACATCAGTACACAGACACAGACTCATGCACACACACGTGCACACACACACACATTATTTTTACAAAAACAAAAGCAAATAACAAAAAACCTACCACATCTCTGAAGTAACTTTAAAAAATTGTCAATTCATATTGCCTAAAAGGATATTACTTTGTGATTATTAAGATTTTTGAAGATTATCTAAGCAGACTTAAGATTAAGAAAATGAATCCATTTGGAGCTAAAAAGAGAGAATCAATTCTTTAACTTTTAAGGAGATGTACAGAGGATGGCAGACCTGGTGCAGGCTTCCTCCCGGTGATGCACTCGGACAGCTTCCTGGAGGGTACTCGCACTTTCACGTAGGCAGTGTAGTGGCCTCCTCGCATGGAGCCACTGTGCTCAACTATACCGTAGAGACCATAGAGAACCTTCTCCCCCACACTTATGTTCTTTTAAATAAAGAAAAAAGGGAACATTGAGTGAAACAGCTCATGAGAAGATAAAAATACGTAAGAGAAATGTATTCTTGAACCACATTGAGATCCTCTGTGCTTGTCAACAGACACAATGTCCTCTATGGAACGGCATTACAAAGCCACAACCAAGAGGGGGACTACCAAACCCAAATGTACCCAGTCCTCTCTACTTAGAACTGCCTCACACAGAGAACAGTGATGACAAAGGGATTATCGTCAAATTCTACATCACGGCAAAATACAAGAAAGATCCCAAAAGAAGGAAGAAGCAATCAGACATTAAAATAGTATAAGCATCATTGATTTGCTTGTATATTAATTCATTTTAATTATTGTATTGATCTTTAAAATGAATTGAATGCTAATTCACTTTAAAAATCATATGCATATGACAACAGTTAATATGAACACTAAATGTATAAAGGATATATTAAGTGACATTGTGGTTGGGTTAAAATGGAGAAGAGGTGTCTGTGTGAATGTGCATGTGTAAGCTCAGTACATGTGTGATGTCTTGAGTTCAATTGCCACCTCCACCCACCAAAAGAGCAATCTGCAGAAGAGAGTACATGGTGTTTAGGGCAGTACAAGCCTATAATGCCAGCACTTGAGTGGCTGCAGCTGAGAGTTCATGAGTTCAGGACCAGTCTGGGCAAGATCTTATCTCAACAGAAAAACACAAAACAAAAACAGAAGAGGAACACAGAATTCCTTATTGTTTTTAGATATCTATCATGAAATGATACTTTCTTCAAAGCAGTTAGAGAGGACAACGTAGACAAGCATGTGGACGGGAGGAGGGGACAAGACTTACCACAGACCTGAGATTGTAGGAATGGACGATGGAAGTTCACTGCATTGTTCTGCCTACTTTTAAGTATGTTAGAAATTCTCTAGAATAGGCACTTTCAAAAACACATTGTTCTTAAAAAACTAAACACGGCTTACAAAACCTCCTTATTTGCTGAATTATCTGTTACTCCTAAGAATAATGAATGTTAGTATTGAATACTAGTAACTGACAGAGCTGGTATTCCACATCAAATAAATTATATTCACCAAAAAATGCACTTACTTAGTGTATTAGATTCAGTTCAGTAAGTAACTATGACACCACAAAACTGGACTTTAGGTCAATAATCATGAGTATGAGACTCATTTTCCTAAATCTAGCTTCCTCAATAAAATGTCCATCAATTTTACCTGCACAAGTCTTACATGCGAGTATTTGCAAGCAATTATGAACCTTGTTAGTAAGGTATTAGCAATTTAGACCTATAGTATTCAGCTGACAACTACATGACTATCAGTACTTGTGAAACGGCATAAAAAATGACTCAGTAGTGTGTTTATTTGCAAAAGATACAGACCTTCACAAATGCTAAAACTATATTATTTGGCTCACTCAGAGGAACAGGACGGTACAAAGCCAACATATCATCTGCTAATAACTAACAGGCAGCTTTGATAGTTGGGATCCATGCCTAACACCTTACTCATCTTCCAAAGAACAAAAGTCCCATCTGATGTATTAGTATGCCACAATTACTCATTCAAGAAGAGAAGCTTATTTAAACTAAAACAAAAGTATTATCTAATAAACAACAAACAGTATGCTTTTAGGCATATCACTTGCAAATTAATTAAATCTTTTAATATCTCATACCTTACAGGTAGCAGCACAGAACGGAGCTAAGTCAAGGGTAAGTGGAAAGTCTACATGTCTGTTTACTTTACGAAGACTCAAGCCAGCCTTAAAAAGACAAAATAAAAAAATTAGTACAAATTACGTTTAAAGTATATGTTAATTAAAAGCAAAAGAAGAATTTTAAAAGACTTTTTTTTTTTTTTTTAGGTTTTTCCGAGACAGGGTTTCTCTGTGTAGTCCTGGCTGTCCTGGAATTCACTCTGTAGACCAGGCTGGTCTCGAACTCAGAAATCCACCTGCCTCTGCCTCCCAAGTGCTGGGATTAAAGGCATGCGCCACCACTGCCTGGCAAAAGACATTTTCATAGATTTAAATTTTCATAGATCAATTACCTCCTCTGTGGATTTTACAACAATTAATGGAAAAAATAAATTTAATGTGCTAAAAGCTAATCCACTGGCACATACTGTCATGGAAATGTACTCAACAAAGGTTTAAGGATATCTAACTCAATGACTTGTTAAAAATGAACTTGAATGTAGGCAACCTCATCTAGGTCACAACAGAAAATGGATACAAAGAGATCTTACTAAGTACTCCTCATTTCTAAATTCAATGATATTCACTAAGTATGAAAGACTTTGAGCACTTCAAAGTTTTTTCAATAAAAGTAAACAGTATACATACATCAGTCAAATGATTTTTTCTCATCTTAAGAAAATTCTACTTATTTTTCTCTTTTTACTTTCCAGAGAGAACCTTGAAAAAAAATGTATGTTCTCCATCATGTGATGGTAATAAATATTAACTGAGGGCTGGCAGGATGGTTCAGCAGGGAGAGGTACTTATTGTGCAAGCCTAAAGACCCAAGCTTGATACCTAAACCCCATGGTGGAAGAAAACCAAATCTCAAAAGTTGTCCTCTCACCTACACACACACACACACACACACACACACACACACACACAGTAATAAAAATAAAACTTAAAAAAATGTAAACAGATTCACTGTTAGAAGTGCACGCACTCTGATGGAGTGAGAAGATACTTAAATGTAAATGGTATACATAGACAAATCAGGTGCCATCTTTTCATGCAGGGCCTTCTTGATATCACTGCATACCAATCACATAATTTCACTGTAGTCCCCACATTTGATCTGAGTTTTCTTTATAAAACATTTTAGTCACAATTAACTAATATTGCCCAAATGATCTGTGTACATGTGTATGTGCTCCTTCATGTGGGTGCACTTGTTCACGTGTGTAGACATGTGTGCATGTATTGGGGATGTCCATGTATATATGGAGGCTAGGGGACAACTTCTGGTGTCATTGTTTGGATGTTATTCCACAGGTATTATCGTTTTGCTTCCTGAGACTGAGTCTATTACTGGCCTACAACTCTCCAATTAGACTGCTGGCTGATCACCCTTGTGGCTGCCTCCCCTCATGTGACATTTCAAGCATAAACCATAACCAGTTTTTTTATTTTTGTTTTTAACAAATATCCTAGGACCAATCTCAGGTGCTTCTGCTTATACATCAAGCTCTTTATCAGCTAAGCCATCTCCCCAGGCCCCAGATGATCATGAAGATTCACATGAGAGTTGACATGAAATGACAAGATCATATACAGAAACGACTGTCCAACCTATATTCAATTTCTTTGCCTTCTATTTCATCAGGTGACCTTTATAAGTATCCAATACCAGCAATGAGATTATTCAGACTGTTCTCCCCAGTCACACTGAGATTGTGTAGAAACTACTCCACAGTAGAAAAGCTTCTATAAAGGCCTAGAGGATGAATCTTTTTCTAGGGGATACTTCTAAGAAAGTATCTAGCATTATGTATGTAGTCATTTGCCCTTTGTTTTTCTTTTAACAGAATGACTCTCCCCTAGTCATTAAAACATAAATCAGATGCCCTTTACACTAGATGTTAAATCCTCCACCTAGTTTAATCTGCAAGAGAAATGGCTCTGCTGGGTATATCTCTATGTCAGTGTAGCAAGTTCTTAGCAGTGAGATTGATTGTTGTTCATTCACAACATCACTGACTGACTTTCTAGGCAGTGTTACTAATGCAAACACCCACGATTGGCACATGTGCATGTCTAGGTCTTCCTTTAGCTCCAAACAATTCTGTATCCTTGCTAAATTGCACAGTTACAAAAAGAAATCTCATTTTTATATTGAATTTGCTTGAAAAGATGGGCCTATTTTGTAGTTTACTTGAATTTGTATTTCCTCTTCAGGTGCTCTACACTCTTCAACTGGAGCCAACACTTTTCTTATCTGAGTTGTTTGCATAGTTACAAATTCAGTCATTTGGTATGTCTATTACAAAGATCTCTATTCAGTTTGAGGTTTGCTTTTAAGTGTTGTGTTTGAAGTTTGCTTTTAAGTGTTGTATTCCAGAATATAGCTCTAAAGTTACTATAGGAAAACATGACTTGAGAGATACTAAGAAATAAAGTTAGATGTTACTTAGGAACTTTCTCCATCATTTGCAACCCTTGGGAACAAACCTTTGAGGTTACATTCAGCTTCGGAAAGAGAAGGGACTGAAGTATTTGTAAATAATTCCCTTAAAGTACGTAAGTTGTCGTTTTTGTTTGTTTGAGTTGTTCATAACAAGAACACAAGTACCAAATAAAAAACAAAGTAGTTTCTACATCTGGCATGTCCTTCCTTGTCCCTTGTCCGTAGTCGGTGGAGATGTACTTTCACCAGATATCCAGATGAGATGAGAAACCACATCTCTCCACCATAAAATTGGTTATGGAGAATCATGAGCTTTTATATTTGTTTGGTTTGGGTTTTGTTGCTGTTGTTTAAGGTCTCACTATGTACCTCTGGCTGTACTTGAACTCACAATGATTCCCCTGCCTACCCCCAACTGCTTTACTAACCACTTTATCAACTGAGCTATGAGCTATTTTCCTAGCCCTCAATTACTAATTTTATTTTAAAGTATAAAACAAACAAAAAAATCTTTTAAAAAAGGGATCTATATTTATTTCTTCTTCAAGAGAAATAGAAAAGTTATTAAAAAAAAAAAACAGTCAGGGATGGTGACACAGGTCTTTAGCAATGGTCTTTAATCCAGCTGCTTAGGAGGCCTGAGCAAGATTACAATGTCAAGGCCTTCCCAGGCTATGCAGAAAATTCTAGGCCAGCTTGAGCAACCTCCCAAGACCCTGTCTCAAATTTAAAAGAGAGAAAAAAAAAAAAAAAGCAGAGCAAGAGATGTCAGTGGCAGAGCACCTGCCTAGCAAACAGAATACCCTTAGTTCAAACCAAACACCAAAAAGAAAAACAAAACCCCACTGAACAAGATACAGGGTTATAATCATAAATAGTTACAGAAAGGCCATCTCTTCTTTAACACTGAAAACATCTGCGTTGCCTCTCTCTGGTCTTGAGGGTGTGGGGCCTCCCTCCTTCCATTGCTTAGTCCCTAGTCAGCACTGCCAGCTCAAACACCACAGAAGCTGTGTGGGCTTTGCCTTTTTGCTCCTTGTAATTCTTAGTAACATTTAGTCTCCATTAAGACATACTTGTGACCACACACCACTTAGAGACATCACTTAGGTTCCTACCACTTAAATCTTTCAATGCTAGTCAAGCTTCCCCCCCCCTTGCCCAGTACAAGAAATCTCACATAATTTTTTTAATTCCAGGAAATACTTTCTAATGCTTAAAAGTTTCTCAGAGGACTGAGGACTCTACGAACATGTCATGAAGCTGATCACAGTGTTGCTAAGTGGACTCTTACCTGGTGGAATCTCTTGAGATGAAGGATTAGGATAGCTGGAACGGCAGATATGAGTAGTTGCTTCCTGGCATTAGTATAAACTCCTCCTGTTTTCTTTTCTGCATACAATACAACAAATTTACTTGTAAAATTCCATTGAACATATTACTTATAACATGGTAGGCACTTATATAAAATCTATTTATACACTATTCCATCGTGTTTTGGGTTTTTTTTGAGGGGGGGGAGAATCAAGATTCCTCTGTGTAGCCCTGGCTATCCTAGAACTCACTCTACAGACCAGGCTTGATCTCAAACTCCAGATCTGCCTACTTTTGCCTCCCATGTGCCATGACTAAAAGTGTGACTCACTACACCTACTTAACCACTTTAAAAATATTAAAGAAAATGTTTTTAATGTTTGGGGGGCAGGTATATATGTGTTTTGTATATGTGTGTGTGTTGGGGGGTAATACACATGTGCATACGCATCTGGGAGCCAGAACTTGACAGTGGGCAGTTTTCATAACTACTTTTCCAACTTGGTTTTTTGTTTGTTTTGTTTTTATGACAGGGCCTCACCATGGAGCCCAGGCTGTATTGGAATTCATTTTGTAGACCACAAGGTGCATCTGCCTTTCCTTCAAACACACTAGGCTTTCAGGCATGTGCTATTGCACTTGGCTTTTACACAGGCGCTGGGATTAGAGCTCAGGTCTTCATGTCTGTTTCAGCATAATTTTATCTACTAAGCCCTCTCTGCATCCCAAGCAACAATGCAGCCACCAAGAATATTCCTTGCATTCACTAATGCTAGTAAAAATTAATCAGGTGAGAATTCGTATCTTTCTCTAATCAAGCAAGCACTAGATTCATGGCATGAATATGTTTAAGGACTTCAAATACATATACTGGACTTACATGAAATAGAGGGGGTTTGTGGAGGCCAGTAATCTCAAATCCTACTAGTGACTTAACCGTAAGTTTTAGGGGTATTTCAGAACGGTTTTAAATAGATAGATCCCTCAGATTTGATTACATGGGTTTATGGTTTCAAGACAGAGAAGTGTACTTCTTGCTCTTCACTTACTTCAGCTTCTCCTGGGAATCGACTCTGCCCAGCCAGGGTCCTGAATTCAGAGCCCCAAGTAAGACAAGGCCTATGCCAAAAGGCTCAAGGCACCCAGAGACTTGGGGTCACACATTAAGGAGCTATCAACCACTAGTCACCTTCAATCCATCAGTAACACAGAAAGCAGGCAAGCGAGATGTTTACCTGCAGAACTGGTTTCTTTTTGGCACTTCCGTTTCTTTTCAGTACAGTCTTCACAGAGCAGCTTATTGTTGCCCATTAATAACTCCATGGATGTGAACTGGTAGAGACAGGACTGAACTGAGCATTCTTTCGAAGTAGTTACGTAACTCTGAGAAAGAGTCTGAAAAGCATTTTGGGCACTGTGAAGCCTCATATGTTTTCCCTCTGAAAAACACAAATTATTGGTGACATTCAGTGGCTGTTTTTCCCTGTTAAAATCTCTATTTCCGGTTACAGTGCCGCTCAAATGAAGTTCAGCAATCGCTTCCGCCATTTCCTCATCGCCACTGTGCGTCTCCTTGGTGTGTGAAAAGTCACTTGCCAGCGGGAGGTGCGGGTGCTGCTCCCCGTGCCCGCAGGAATCACCACTGGACCCAAGTAGCACAGACTGCCTGGAAGCGTTCTCAGGTTCAGAAGCTTCACTGTCGGCATCCACGCTGCTTTCTAGGCTGGTGTCTCTCTCACTGCCATCAGTGGGGCTTTCGTTCAGCGATGCCTCGGTGCTAACGGTGCTGGCAAACAGGCTGGCTTCCAGGTTTTCATTCTTCGGGTATGTAACAAGAGTTTTCTCTTCTTCAGATGGGCATTTTCTTAAATGTTTTCTGTCATGACTTAGTTGATTCTGTAAGTTGACAATATTTTTCAGAGAAAAGAATCTTGTGATCTTATCGGAAACAAATGCCACTAAAGTCCTATTTAACTGACCACAATTTTTCAATAAATACTTCTCTGACATCCATTTCAAAATCTACCTAAATGAGAATCAACTTGCTCTAATTTAAAGATAAGCTGTTACCTGGGGGTCTAACAACAGTGGCTACCTGTAAGGAAGGGAACAGAACTTCTACAGAACAGGGCTATGAGGGAGACTTAAATCTATCATATACAAAAAAGACATTCATCTCTATCACTGTGTGTTTGGTCTCATAAAGAACACATGACAAACGGGTAATAAACTATGAACTTCAGGATAACATCCACCAAGTTGAGCTGGGCATGGTGGCACATGCCTTTACTCCCAGCATTTAAGAGGAAGAGGCAGGGAGATTTCTGTGAATTTGAGTCCAACCTGGTCTATGGAAGTGAGATACAGGACAGACAGGGCTATGTAAAGACCCTGCCTCAAAAGATCAAAACGAACAAAAAAATCCCACTTCCCCTGTGAGTTTATAAAACAATGTTTTGAACTTCAGGTTCTGTATTAATAAACAGGTGACTAAGTAGACTAACTTCTGATCTAGCCAGCTTTAGGCTTACTGACTTTGTGTTATCTGTGGTTTACCGTTTTAGGGACTAAACCCAAGAGTTCACGCCAAGCAAGAGCTCCACAACTGAGCGATTCTCTCAGCCCGAGCTTTAGCAATTTTTGAAATCCTACTCCTAATGAAAAGCAAAGTTCACATTCCTAACCTTGACGGTCATAATTTTTTTTTTTTGAGATAGAGTTTCACTTTGTAGCTCTGGCTAGCCTGGAAGTTATTATGTAGATTAAGCTGGCCTTAAACTCAGATTTGCCTGCCTCTGCATCCTTCATGCCAGGATTAAAGACATGCCACCATGTCTAGCCCATACAAATTTAACTAACTAAAAACATTAATATTAAGCTTGTAACATAAATAGAGTCCAAACATCACTAAGGTTATCTTGAAAGAGTAACAAAATTGCATAGAGGAAATCTTTATTGTTCCTAGAAGTAGTCAAGGACGGAAGGCAAGGGCAAGCTCCCAGTACTAGGCTGCTTGGCTTCCGGTCCTGTCACTAACTAGCAGTGTCACTAGATAAATTATTCAACATCGAAGGATTCTAATTTCCTCACCTCCAAGACAGAAGTGACCACCCCAGTGAATTGTCTTGATGGCCAAGTAAGGCAGAGCACATAGCAGCCCAGTTAGCAGCTTTAAATACTGTTAGCTATTATTTAGCAGTAACCATGAGAATGATTACACTGGTCTCCTTAAAAACCATCCAGGTACAAGTACTGACAAGGTTCTAGAGATACAGCAGCCAAAAGGACAACCCAGTTCCCATTTTCTGACTAAAGCAAGTGTCATGACTTAATGTGTCATCAGTTAAGAGCACTGGGTTCAATTCCCAGCACCCACATGGCAGCTCACAACCTTCTGTAACCCCAGTTCCAGGGAGCATGATGCCTTCTTCTGGCCTCCACAGGTACCAGGCACACACATGTGTAGTACATACACACACATACAGGCAAAAACACCCATACACATAAAATACGAAAAAAAGAAAAGCAGCAGATGTCAATGGGAATAGGTATACACAGATAAGACCACATTCTTGACCTATGCAATAGTGAATACCTTTCATCCCAGGACTTGGAAGGCAGAGTCAGGTGGACACAGTGAGGCCTTGCCTCACAATAAGCAAGGAAGCAATAAACAAAGGGGAAAAAACCCACATTCCTTACTTAACCTACTTAAGTCTCTGTTTCTGCACCTGTAATCACTAACGTCTTAGGCATATTTCTTCTCTTGTTTTGTTTTTGTTTCTTGTTTGTTTTTGTTTTTCATTTTTATTTAGTTTTTTTTTGTTGTTTTTTGTTTTTTTGAGACAGGGTTTCTCTGTGTAGCCCTGGCTGTCCTGAAACTTGATCTGTAGACTAGGCTGAACCTAAAGATCCACCTGTTAGGCATATTTCTTAGTTTAAATCTTGACATAATATAATTGGTGTAAAGAATTGGAAATAGTGAGCACAACATGGTCAAGAACTCAAATGTTGGTAAGAATTCCTGTTATTATAGGGAAAACATATGAACTAATATATGAACTATCTGAGGTTAAGGGGACTGGAGGAATCTTCAGATACTCAGCAGAAGAGGATATTCCCAGTAGAGGCACACCTGGCTCAAAGGCCCCCTAGGCAAAGAGGAGACAGAAGCTCTGGAAGTCCTGCTGGAAAAGACAGTGTGGGGAGAAGGTACACAACAGTGGAGATCAGTATGATAGATTTCATGTCTGAGAGCCACTGGGCTGACTGCAAGTGCCACACAGTGTGGGAAAGAGAGAGGAGTGAGAGCAAGAAAGCCAGAGGGCAGACACAGTATCCTTCTCTCCTGCATTTCTCTCTGACCACTGTAGTAATGACTCTGGATCCCATGCAATTCCCCAGGCAAGAAGTTCCATTTACTGTGTACTTTCACTGGTTATGTTAAAAACAGTCTTACAAGAGCCAATCTTCTACTGTCTCACCAGCGATAAGCCTCTACTTATTATGGCAGGTTAATTTCTTCTTTAACCTGACACTTCACCATCATTTTCCCTCTGAAAATCTGTACCATCATAGTGAGGTAACTGTAGGACAATATAGTAAAAGGGTCAGCAATTAGCTATCGGATCAGTACTTAAACTTCACATATTTTAAGATATTCGATGAGTTTCTGTTGAACACACTAAGTGTGAGGGGGATGTCCATCTTAAACCTTAAAAACAGAACAAATGAAAATGTCTAAAGAGGAAATGTATTTCTTCCTTGAATTTTCTCAAAATTCTCAATGAGTGGCAGCCAAGGTGGTGATATGGAAGAGGAGAAAAAATTTGAGTTCAGTCTGAGCTACATAGTGAGAGCCTGCTCAATAAACGAATAAACAAAACAACAACAACAAACAAGCAAACAAACGGAAAAACACTAAAGGCTGGGGCTGAAGAAATGGTTCAGCAGTTAGAAACACTTGTTGTTTGCACAGAGGACCTAAGTTCAGTTCTCAACATCCCTATGGTGGCTCACAACCATCTATCACTCCAGTTCCAGGGTCTCTGATGCCCTTTTCTGGCCTCCAAGGGCACCAGGCACGCATGTCGTACACAGACATACATGCAGACAAAACACTCATACACACAAAATAAAAGTCGCTATGAGAATGGTGTGTTTCTGACTTTGTAAACATATGCAGACTCTTTTGTTCTCCCAAGAACTAAAAAAACAGCAATAAAAGTAACATATCATCACATGAAAAGAAATTCTATAAAGAATGTGTTCAAGGCTGGTTAGTGGTGGTGCATGCCTTTAATCCAGCCCTTGGGGTGTGGGGATGGGGAGCAGAGACAGGTAGACAGGTAGATCTCTGAGTTTGAGGCCAACCTGGTCTACAGAGTGAGTTCCAAGACATCCAGAGAAACCCTGTCTCAAAGAGAAGAAGAAGAGGAAGAGGAGGAAGAGAAGAAAGTGGAGGAAGAGGAGGAGGAGGAGGAAGAGGAGGAGGAGGAAGAAGAGGAGGAGGAAGAGGAAGAGGAGGAGGAAGAGGAAGAGAAAGAGGAGGAAAAGGAGGAAGGAGAGGAGGAGGAAGAGGAAGAGCAGGAGGAAGAGGAGGAGGAGGAGGAGGGGGTTGAGATACGAGGCCAAGTTATAATACTATGGAGCTCATGTCTACATATCTAATGAAATATCTAAAGATCAGCATTACTCGAACACTCTCGGTGCCCAACTAGTACTGTGCAGACACTATTTCCTCAGATATTTAAGCAACACATTATTAAAATTCTTGTGGCCAATTCACAGAATTCCCCATTATCACTTTAAAGTTAAATAAAGCCGGGCGGTGGTGGCGCATGCCTTTAATCCTAGCATTTGGGAGGCAGAGAGGAAGGAAGATCTCAGTGGGTTTAAGGCCACCCTAATCTACGTAACAAGTTCCGAGACAGCCAGGACTATATAGAGAGCTACTTTGTCTCAACAAAACAAAACAAAAACACCACAAGCTAAGGAAAAGTTATTACAATCATATTTTACTAGCAAATACTTTAAAAGCCCATCAAAACCTGAAATGCCTTCATTGTTTCCCATCCACAGGAGGTTCCAACCAAGGCACTCTGGTCTCCACTGTTAGAAGGCGGCAAACCTTCTACACAAGTAATCCTAGCACTTGGAAGGGAGAAGCTTGAAGACTGCTGTAAGTTCCAGGCCAGCCCGAGCTACTTAGTGCATTCCAGGCCATCCTGTGTTCCAGGCTACAGTTATAATACAACAAGACTCAGGGGAAAAAAAAACAAACAACCAGCAACCAGACAACCAGATGGACAGATAACTAATAAGCTAGTCAAAAAAAAAAAAAAAAAACCCACGCTGTCTTTTGTAGTTTTGACACTTGTAAGACTTCTAACAGAGTAGCTTCAATTTCATGAGCCTGTTTGCTGAGTTATTTCAAAATATTTCATATAAAAGGCATTCTTCTTAAATAAAATACAAATTCAGATTGATTTCTATTTTACTAGAATAAAAACAACCAAATATGTCTCTAGAAAAATACTGTATGTATAAAATGCTTCAATAGCTGGTGATCTGGAGAGACATTAAAAACTGCACGCCCCTACTTAATAGATATTACCACTTAAAAGTCAGTAACCCCCTCCCTCCTGTGCTCCCTGCACTGTGTGCCCCCCCAGCACCATGTCCTCCATTTTGTTTAGAGTTTCAGAGACAGATCTTGCTACTGTAGTCCAGCCTGGACCAGAAGTGCTTCGATGCTTAAGTTGGGATCCTTCTGCTGCAGCCGCTGGAGCTCTAGAAATACAGGTCTGTGCCGTCATACCCGGCTAGAAGTCATCTTGCTGAAAATTAAGTAATCAGTCAAAGCTAAATTTGCCCTCTAGCTTTCATCAGAGAGGGAGTAATGGAGAGAGAACTTGTAAGAGCCATGGAAACTCAAGAGCAGATGAACTATTTTTCTATACAGGAAACTACTGAAAAAAGGACCATATTTGGTGACTCTCTCTGTGAACATGCTTAAGATCTTTCACGATACAAATATTAAAAACATATCCAACCCCCCACACCTTGACTTGCCTTATCTTTAGGTGAGGAATGCTTCTTGGCAGCTCTGGGTTGGTGGGCGTTTTCTACAGTAACGGTGCCTTTGTTATGCTCTTGGTCTGTTTCCTGTAAACTTCTGCATTTATTCATTTTTCCCAAAAGTACAGGTTTTGAAACCTATGCCACATATAACATAAAACATTTTCAGCAAATAAATTCTTTTCAACATCTGTAACTTACTAGAAATATATAAAGGTAATTTTCTTTATTAAAAATATAGTTTTAAAATTCTATTATTAGTATGGGTGTTTGGACAGCATGTATGTTGTGTGCCACTTGCATACAGTGCCCATGGAGGCCAGAAGAGGGTGCTGGATACCCTGGAACTAGAACTGGAACTGGAGTTACAGTTATGAACTCACAAGCCATGAGGATGGTTGGAACTGAACCAAGGTCCTCTGGAAAATCAGCCAGTGCTCTTAACTACTGACCCATCTCTCCATCCCGTTTAAAAGGGTAACTTTCTTAATTTCAAAATACAGGGCTAAAAGATTTAATCCTGGAGAATAAGAAAATGTATGTACTTTGATGCTCACATACACAAACCTGAAATCAAACACACCACACAAACCTAATTCTGTGTAAACCATGACTCTGTGAGAGATAAACCCAAGAGATGTTTAAATAATTGAATGCACGCATGCTCTCTACAAGTTTTGTGATTTCTTCTCCTTACCCTTTCTTCTATGATGGGAAGTGAAATATCAATGAAGGGATCCTTCATGGTAGAGATCTTAAAAAGAAAAATAAGATTGAGAGGTTTGGTTAGAATTCTAGCAAAGATACATACTGCTGTTAAAGAGCAAAATAAATCAAACATCTCAGATGACTTAAAATCTCAAGTTAAAATACTGTATGAAGTGTTAAGAATAAAGAGTCTGACATATGTCTGGCCGATTCTTAGGATAATCTGTTTTAGAAGATACTGGTATAAAAGAGAAATCAGTGTCTGCGCACGACATTGTGTAAATTTTAGTAATAGTGATGGTCACATTTTATCTTTCAGTGTCATAAGCAAGAGGATATACAATAATCCTTGTTTTCGAGCTGGAGAGATGGCTCAGTGGTTAAGAGCACTGACTGCTCTTCCAGAGGACCTGAGTTCAATTCCCAGCAACCACATGGTGGCTCACAACCATTTGCAATGGGATCTTTGCCTTCTTCTGGTGTGTCTGAAGACAGCTACCGTGTACTTCATATGCATAAGATAAATAAATAAATCTTTAAAAAAATCTTCTTTTCTAAAACTAGAGATGGCAGAAAAACTGGACATTTTTAGTTCTTTATTAAAATCTGATACAAGTTTAACTTATTGTACTCAACCACATCTTCAGAAATATTTCTTAGCAAGCAGTTGAAAAATCTGTAATAATGGGTGCATGTTTTATGTTGTTAAAGATGGCATTAAAACAAGTACTAAATCAAAGATTAAATCAAGAGTATATACACACATGCACACATCCCTTTTATACATCATGTAACCACAAACAAAACCAAAAACCTAAATAAAACGTGATAGTCTTCTTCTGTCCTCACATTTTAGGACACGGCACTATGTTCGTTACTTGTTTCACAGAGGTTTCTTCTGATAACCACTGTGATACCTGAGAAATAAAGCAACACAACAAAACAATGTGATTGTAGTGAAGTGAATTCTAGGTACATACATTGGCACATTCTTCACACATGACTGTGCTAGTTAGTTCACCAATAAAGATCCGGTCGATGAAGTTCATCTTCACTCCTTCCTTCCCATAGGCTGTTAGAAAATACATTTCTTTAAATTAAAAAATTCACAGAACAATCACTGATCCAACAGTGACATGCTTCTATTCAGAAGTCATTTGGAAAAAAATATAGCTTCTGTATCACATCCAATAATGTGTTTTAATATATCATGTTACATCTTTCTCCTTTACAATTTTGTAGAGGAATTATAACTATTGGGTTCCATAATCTTTAAGAATTAACACCATGTAGGTTCCAGGAATTGAATTCAGGTTGTCAGGGTTGTCAGCATACACCTTTTCTTGCTGAGTCATCTTGCCAGTCCAAATTATTTTTAAGAAGTAAAGAAAAGATAGCAATAACTACTAACTCACACTACACCCAAGCTGCTCCTATTAATTTTTTTGACGTCTCTGTATCTAATCTAAAGATGGACAGAACAGGGAAAACAACTGTTTTTGAAGCTAAAGATTCCAGAACCACAGCAATGAAAGGCGGTGTAAAAGACGGTCTGTGAAACACAGAATGAGAACTCAGCCTGGGCAATTAGTGTAAGCATACACACACGTGCTTGATGATTACTTTAAAAGTTGAAATCACTTGATTTATGAAGTCCTTACAGACCAAAGGAAACTGTGCTAACGGTTGGCTTTAAAATAATCAGTGTTGGAGAAAAATTGACCAAACAACATGCTCTATGTGTAGTTATGTTAGTTCACATACACACAGGCCTCAGACTCACAGAGATCTGCCTGCCCCTGACTCCCAAGTGCTGGAATTAAAGGCATGCACCATATACAGAAAGTATATTAACAAAACTGTTCATCTGGCTTTTAAAATCTATCCTTTGCAAACCTCTGTCTTTGTTGAAAACTATTAAAATGCATTATCCAAAGCACTAAATAACAGAGAAGCATAGTTTAATACCAATAGACATTTTATAGTAACTATTAAGAAATACTGTGTTTCCTTAAGAAAAAAATGTACAAAAAGACAGCAATGGAAAGAAACCCACTGTTGTTGCTCTATACATGCACTAGATGGCAGCATTGCAACACAGACTAACAAGGCACACACTGAGAAGATATGCCCCATTCACCTCCTTGGGAGACGGGTCTCACTATAGAGCTCTGTTTGTCCTGGAACACACTATATAGACAAGGCTGGCCTCAGAGATCCACCTGCCTTTGCCTCCCAAGTGCTGCAATTAAAGGTGTGCACCACTATGCCCAACTGTAACTACAACAGAGTGCTAGAGCACCTATTTATAAATTCCAATCATGAAGGACAGCATAATATTACAAAAATGAAAGGTAGAAATAAAATATAAAGGACATCTTATACTGTCCTTTACAATGATGTCCTCATACTAACAGTATTTCAAGACAAAATATACACTAAGAGTGAGACTTGGATGTCACAGGATATAAACTCAAACTACAATATCTCAACAAGCCTTGCTTAATCACACTGGCTTTTCTCATGTTGGCTGACTGTAGCAAAAGCCTGAAGAAGGCAAGGTGTGCTGCTATTATTAGGTCTCTTAAACAGTGAGCCTGCAACACCTTTGGAGCTTACAGGCATTCTGTCTAGATAAAATTAGGTAATGTAACTGCCCTCTGAAGTGGGCTTAAAACCTTTTCCAGAAGTGGTGAACCCACGCCTGATATTGTAAGCCTGGTAAACAATGTAGGTATGGGGTGTAGGAGCATAACTAGACTCATGTGTGCAACATGTTTCTGGTGGTGAACTAGACATAGCAGCCAACTGCTTTCTATAGACAAGTGTCTCCCAGCTTAAATAAGAGAAGCCCCTCCTTACAATAGACAGTGGTGAGCGCACATTCATGGCTGTCCCAGGATGCAGAAAATAAACAGACAGTGTGGGCCCAACCCTAAATGAGTCACTTACACAACTCCCACTAAGGCAGGGAAGACTGCAGAAGAGGAGAGAGGAAATATCTAAGAGCCAGAAGACAGAGGTAAGGGCTACCAAATGTCATTCTCTGTATGTGATACAACTATTGTAACCATAACTCATCAACTGTAGTTACTGCATTAGGCCCACAGAGGACCAGCATTATCATAGTCAAGGAGCTCATATGAGGCCTTACCCTTTACCTTTGAACTACTGGCTAGCACTTGTTTCTCAAAGATGAGAAATCTATGTCTGGGGAGTGTGGAGGAGGGGATCAGGCAGAGGTGACAGGAAGTGGGAGGTGATGATGGTCAGTATGAAAAGTGTACATGTGAAATTGTAAAAAAAAATAAAAAAAAAAAAGGAAAAAATTCAAAGCCATTTAAGAATAAAAAATCTTAGGTACATCAACAAAAATCTTAGGTACATCACCTCCTCATCTAATATGAAAGTGCTGCAGCTCACCTCCCAAGGGAGGCCATTGCTTTCAATAATTCTCAAAGTCTCCCTTAGAAGATCCCATGTACGAATGTGTCAATCTATACATGTGATATTAGCTCGATTAAAAAAAATTGCAAGCCAGGCAGTGGTGGCATATGCCTTTAATCCCAGCACTTGGGAGGCAGAGGCAGGTAGATTTCTGAGTTCGAGGTCAGCCTGGTCTACAGAGTGAGTCCCAGGACAGCCAGGGCTACACAGAGAAACCCTATCTCAAAAAACAAAAAATCAAAACAAACAAACAAACAAATTGCAGCCAGGTGGTGGTGGCTCACTCCTTTAATCCCAGCATTTGAGAGGCAAAGGCAAGTGGATCTCTGAGTTAGAGGCTACTCTGGTCTACAGAGTGAGTTATAGGACAGCCAAGGCTATACAGAGAAACCCTATCTTGAAAAACCAACCAACCAAACAAACAAACAACAAAAAAAAAACAAGCACACATATAATGTTACACGTTCTTTCTACCACAGTGCATTCTTTTTTTGCAGACGGATTCTGAGTCAGCATTTTCAAATTTTCAAGTATGACTTCATAGGAAAACTGTTGATACCCATTTCTATGCTAACATAATGTGCTATCTATCAATCAAACATCCTTCTGAAACACAAAGCATCAAAGTAGCACCTTCTAGAAGCAACACTTTGAGTCCTGTCTCCTCACCTGGTCTTTGTCACCACTCATCAGTTTCCTTATCCATAAAGCCAGGCCCTGTTGGTGATTGGAGTTTTTCAAGTCCTTCACAGGCCCAGACAGGTACTCTGCAAGCATCTCTGGCTTCTAGTTTAGTTTATCACAACACTGAGCAAGTATCTCCCTGTTCTTTTTCTCTAGAGAGTACACCCTTTTTAACTTTTAGTTTTAGATTTATTTAATGTATGAGTGTTTTGCTTGCCTTTACATAAATACCATATACATGAATGTCAGAAGGTGTTGGATCCTCTGGACCTGGAATTACAGATGGCTGTGAGCCACCTCTGTGGACACTGGGAACTGAACGTGGGTCCTCTGGAAGAGCAAGAAATGCTCTTAAGCACTGAGCATCTCTAGCCCCTTAATTTGGGGGAGTCAGGTTCTCAACTGCATAGCCTTGTCACTCAAAACAGGCTGCTCTCAGACTTACTAGAGATCCATCTGCCTCTGTGCCCAGTCCTAGAGATTTCTTGCCTCCCTTTAACCAAGAAGGATATGACCCTTTCCACTGTATCCAAGCACCTGCCCACACTGCCCACACTGCCCACACTGCCCAGTAACTAAATAATTAAAGCTGCCCTCCACCCTGTAGTACAGCACAGGGCTCTAGTCACAAATCCATTCTTGAGGAGCGCCTGTGAAGCCACACTCACGTGACCCTTACTGAAACACTGAAACAGAGACACTCTTGCTAGAATGTAGAAGTCTCTCAAAACTTGGGATGAACTGAATCCTAATCACAATGTAACAAAGTTTTAGTCTTCTCAACCTAAAAGATACGCTTCTGTACATGTTTCTAACTCTTACAACTGAGAGACTCAAGTTAGCAAGGATTCTTAAGAACTTGATTAAGAAGCCTGTACAGGACAAGGGCTCAAAGAAAAATCAAGGTATTTTGCAGCTGACACTGTTTTTTTCAATAAGTAAAACAGGTAACACTTTCATCTTAAACACACAGCGCTGTCTCACATACTAAGCAATGTAGGGCTATTTCCTGTAGGATTTGTCTCCTCAGTCACTGGTCACAAGACTCAAACACTACATAATACTATCTTTACAACACACACTCTCTCTCTCTCTTTCTCTCTCTCTCTTTCTCTCTCTCTCTCTCACACACACACACACACACACACACACACACACTTTAAAACACTACACAACACTGTATTTGTAAAACCCAATGTAATACTAAAGTAATATATTCTAACGTGCATTTACAATCACCCAGACAAGTTCACTCTACAGCTCTGATATCAACAGCTCATACATTCCTAATGTCCTGAATAGAGGAGCTGTAGGAATACTGCAGATATAGTCACGAAGCCCAGCTTCATCTCTAATACTGTGGAAAGGGAAGATACATCACTGGGCAGTGCCTCTGCTCCCCTGCATCATGAAGTCAGAGCCTGGGGAGATGCACTCTCCTCTTAGGGTTACTACTTTAGAGATTAGTCCATGTGCTCAGATGCTCCTCTGTAAAGAACCGGTTTTAGGTAATTAGCATATATTCATGTTATATAATAACAGGGTTTCATTACATTTTCATACATGCCTTACATCATATTTATCCCCATAACCCTTTTGTACCCCCACTCCCTCCTACTGATCCCTTCTTCCTCTACAGGAGAATGGGTACAGGTAGGTTATTTACAGACACACGGCCGTCTCCTTCCTCTAGCAACCACTAACGGCATCAATACACTCAGTAAGGCTAGGCTTTATGATCCCTGCCCTCCTCAGGACAGTTTTGTTCAGGCGCTGGAAAAGCATAGCTGCTGGGAGTTCCTGAGTGTGAGGGCAGGCCATGTGCAGAGGAGCGTGTTCTCCAACACTCTACCCCTTCTCTGGTTCTTAGATCCTTCCCCCACCAACTGTGATGTTCCCTGAGTCTTGGAAGGAGGAAGAAGCCTTAAAAAATTGCTCTATGATATAATTTTTTAACAGAGTCAACATACCTTTGACTTTTTTTCTAGTTTCATCGTCAGCAGTCTTGGTTGTTGGGTTGTTGAATGCTTTTAGAATGCTAGCTTGTATCCTCTGTAAAACAAAGATGTTAGAACCTAGTGAAGGTTCAGGAAGATCTCATTCACAACAAAGCACTTTCAAATAGCAAGGTACACTACTGATCTCTGCTCCTTAAAGTAAAATATTTAAATCTTAAATGGGTATTTATTGTTAGGATATGTAGTTTTATTGTTTTGAATTTTTTTGTAAGACTGAGACTTATCTAACATATACACATTTAGAAATATTAAGTGTAATCTAATCTTTCAGTTGTACAATTCCACAAAGGAACCAACCTTCTACCTATGCATGGTAATGCAGGCCTGTAATCTCAGCATTTGGAGGCAGGGGCAGGACTGTGAGGTAGGCCGTCTGGAGTCACTAACAGAGAAAGACCTTGCTTCTAAAATAAATTCAAAAGCAAAAACAAAGGAAAAAAAGGAAAAAACCTCTACGCTTCCCTAATGACAGATTTTCATAGATAAAAGTTAGCTTTCTGTTTAGGTTTCCTCTCATATTTAAAACATTTTACAAAAGCAAGTAGCCCAACTCAGCTTTTCTTCAGGTTTAGAGTATCTCTTTCTCTCTCCTTCTTCTCCTCTCTAAATTGTCATTCCTTGTCAAGACAAAAAAAAGAAGGAAACAAAAGATCACATGAAACTTTTTGTCCATGAAGAAACATTAATATATAAGACACTATCAAATTAGTCACTGCAGGCTCTCAAAAAAAAAAGTGCATACACACAGGGACTCTAAAATCCAGACTATCAACTAACATCAGTCAAGAATTTCCCAAATCACAATTATGGTGATCATTACACTTAGTGTTGTCAATAATGACTGTATCTTCAGCTGCTTGCAGCAAGTTACAAGGTTTATATTCTTACACCTGTGTGTGTGTGCGCGCACGCACATGTGTACTGCTGAGCTCTGAAGCTGGGGCTCAAACATGCCACCACACTCATAGCCCTTGTTTTTACTTGTTAGGCAAGTCTCAGAATAAACTATGTATTCCAACAATAAATACTTATTTAAGTCAACAAATTATTAGCCTTTACATAAGTTGTGCCTCTAATTAAGATATATTTTTGTCAAGTGTAACATTGTTACATAGGGTGGAAGAAAAAAAATATAATCTTTGAAAAGATTTTTCTATGTATTGGTTAAAGGTTTTACTATATGAAACTAATGTCTAAAAGGTAGATGGGTGGGTACTCAGTAGGTAACATATTTGCCACTGAAGCAGGAGGATCGGAAAATTCAATCTCCAGAAACCCTGCCTCCAATAAAGCCAGCATGGGTGTGGGTGCCTGCCTGTGACCCCAATGTGCAAGCAGTGCAGACAGGAATTCAGAGTGTAAAAAGTGTGGAGAGAGAACCATCTGAGTATGCTGCCTAGCTAGACTAGCGGAGACACTGCTTTGACATACAGCATGGGGAACTATTAAGGAAGATGCCAAAGCCAACCTTGGTCCTCCATCCAAAAGCGTACATGCCCCAACACATGAGACTATACACATGAAAAACAAAACACAACTCTACTGCCTGAGATAAACTTTTAAAAAAGATTTATTATATTTATACATGTCTGTGTACAAGATGTATGTGTATGAGCAGGTACTTAAGGAATCCAGAAGAGGGCACTGGATCCCCTGGAGCTAGAGTTACAGATCTTTGTAAACAGGTTGACGTGTGACCTGGGAACAAAACTTTGGCCCTGCAAGAGCAGTCACTGCTCTAAAACACTGAGCCATCTCTCCAGCCCCTGAAATAGGTTTTACTGTGAAAATGACACAGAATTCTCTGTTAAAAAAACAAATGCCCAAGTTACACTACATGGTATACTTCAACACTACATATAAAATAAAAACACTGCATATCAGAATTGAAGATAGTTCCCAATGTTCAGAAGTAATTTCACACTTAAATATTTAAATAAATTTAAAACAATAAAAACAAACAGATTAAAAAGCCAAACTATGAATTTGGAGAAAGAATGTCAAGACCAAATAAATGTAGAAGGCAAAATTTCAAAGGAAATGAAAACAAAAACTGAAGAGAAATAATATATAAACGCAAAAGTAATTATTTGGATTTAGAATTTGTTTGGTATTTGTGTATAATTATTTGTTTGGAAGTACTAGATATCTTATATAATAAAAGGAAGCTTAATATCATACTAAAATAAATTTCAAAATTAAAAATAAATAAATGTTAAAAAATTTTTTAAATAACCTCTAGAGAATATTTTCCAATATAATTACATTTGAAACTTGAGGAAAAATATAGTGAACAATTTTCCAAGAAAATATAATTTTTTAAATTAATTTGAGCAAAGACAAAAAAAATCATCTACCATGCCAGGAGGAGGAGGGAGAAAGAAGGAAGGAAGGAAGGGAGGGAGAGAGAGAGGGAGAGAGGGAGGGAGGGAGGGAGGGAGGGAGGGAGGGAGGGAGGAAGGAAGGAA
>NW_021604576.1:8335018-8371206 GCF_004785775.1 Grammomys surdaster | reverse complement strand
AAAAAGTTCCGAGCTGGGTGGTAGTGATGCAAGCCTTTAATCTCAGCACTCGGAAGGCAGAGGAAGGTGGGTCTCTAACCTTGAAGCCAGCCTGGTCTATAAAGTGGGTTCCAGGACAGCCAGGCTGCACACAGGAAAAAAAAAACCACAATTGTGTCTCCACAACAACAACACAAGTTGCAGATCCCCTTTGTGAAGTATAACAAAGTCACTAAGTGACTCAGAGCTGAGGAACTAACTCAGTGGGTGGAGTGCATCCTGACAAGCCCAAGGCCCTACATTCACACTCCAGGCGTGGGGCGTGAAAAGGACCACCTGGCAAACACTGCTGACTCCCAAGCCGATTTGATTAGCATGGCTCTCTCCCTCTTAAGCTCCCAACTATAGATCTACAGTAAACTACTCGTAAAATAAAACACACACACACACAAAATCACCTTCACATTCATGTTACAAGAAAAGGAAATGTCAGGCATGGAGCCGCTTAAACAAACGTCAGAGTGCAGCTAGCTGAGAAATTCTGCCTTTAACATATCTTACTCAACAACGGATCAAAAGGATGTATCATAAATAATAATAACAGTCTATTCTTAGTGACAGCTCAAATAGAAAGGTACAGCACACAAAGAAAGCTTGAATTTGAAGGGTGAAAAGGCTACCCATAAAAGAACTGTTTACAGTAAATATAGTCATATAGTCTGTACATACACAATCATGTATAATTTTGACTCACATGCCCCCTTTAGCATGGCATTCAATTTAGCAACAGTATACTTCTCAACTTTAGAGTCACAAGAAAGCCTTTAAGGAAACAGTATAAAAGATCCATAGTTTTACGTCATTTCTACTCGGTTCTGGTGGAGGACATAAGACTGAAGTCTTTCTTCCATCAAGAGGCCAGGGCAGTGACACGTGGCCACCACAGCACACTTAGCATCTGTTCACTCCCAGGAGAGACAATGCAGCTCCCGCCTGCAGACACACTGTAACTGACCAGCATGGCTGTTGTGCTTGTGAGGCTAAAGACATCCACAGATGTGACACTTTCATTATAAGAGCAACACGTTCTGATTGAGGTTTTATGATACTTGTACAACAGAGAAAGACAATGCAAAGAAAATTTTTAATTAATTTGCAATGATGTATTACTATCATAATAAACGTACTTCTGCAGAAAGAAAAAAATATAAAGCCGTGAGAAGATGTGAGCAAACTTTAGCTCAGGGGAATGTTAATGTCTCCAAAATGTAATTGTCAATTTCTTAATTTACCTTTTAAAAAAGTATAACATGATGTAGTAGTTACCCATCAACTTATTCTGATGATAATATATTCAAAATAGTTGCAAATCGCCAAGAAACCAGACAATAACCTATGTAACAGGTGACTCTGCATTCTTTCCAGCCCAAGTTCTCACTAAGTGGTAATAAATGTGTCCAACAGTATTCACAGAACTCCACCCAGGTATAAAAGGAGACAAAAATCATACTTTTCTCAGAGGAAGCCATGGCTTAGGAAAAGTGACAGAAAATAATAGCAATCTTTCTTTTGGATTCCTTGGTTTTTGAGACAGGGTTTCACTATGTAGCCCAGGCTTGCCCAGAACTCCACTGTCCATTGCCTTGCCTCCAGAGTACAGCAATTAACCAGAATGTGACACCGTGCCAGGTCATGATGCAAATCTCATTTTTTAAAAAAATGATTTATCTATTTTTATTTCATGTGCATGGGTGTTTAATGTCTGCAAGTTTATCAGTGTTGAGAGTGTTGGATCCCTTGGAACTTGAGTTACAGACAGCTATGAGCTACCATATGGATGTTGAGAATTGAACCTGGGCACTGTGGAAGGGCAGCCAGTGTCCTTAAGACCTGAGCTATCTTCCCAGCCACCATGACACAGATCTTAACAGAAGGTAGTCTGGTTCAAAATCAAAGTACACATAAAAGCAGTGGACCAGAAGGAAGGGAATGGGAGGGTCCAAAAGCTGAAGCCAACTGAGAAAGAACGTCAGAGAAGGGTATGTATGATTACAGCACATACAGTTTTGTAGAACAGAGAAATCAACTTATTCTTTGTTTTGCTGAGATAATTTTTAAGAAAACATCAGAATCCTAACTCTCTCCACTAAAACTAGCCATTAATACAATTTAATTAATATAGTTCAAACAAAGCAGGCTTTTCAGTGGACTTGCATGGCTTCTATAAGGTCCTGAGATCAGTGAAGGAGGCAGGAGAACTTACCTAGCCTAAGAAGCACTTTGCTTATACTTGACTGCTGTATTTCATATTACCACACAGATTAAGAAGTATATTTGCTTTGAGATAAGGTTTTACCTTATTACCTAATTATAACTAACAGAGTGGCCCATAGCATATGTAAGACAATAATTCTGAAGCTGAAGGCACAGAATTATTATTACAGTTGTTCAAGGCACTTAGCAATGCCTGCTGTGAGAAAGGCAGAAAATCCAGTGTTAGTCTATTTTTCTCTTTCTTTAACATGAAACAAGCCTCAAGTTCAAGGCCAGCCTGGGCCAGCCTGGGCTATATAGCAAGACCTACTTTGAAAAACCCAGGCAGAAAGAGAATGACATCCAAGACGGTTGTGGGTTTGACGTGGGGGAGGCGTCTGAGATGTGATAGTGCAAATACCTGCTGGCATCCCTCCTCCTCCTCTTCCTCTTCTTCTTCCTCT
Organism: Grammomys surdaster; assembly: GCF_004785775.1. Taxonomy (NCBI): domain Eukaryota; kingdom Metazoa; phylum Chordata; class Mammalia; order Rodentia; family Muridae; genus Grammomys; species Grammomys surdaster. The sequence goes on along the minus strand of NW_021604576.1, from coordinate 8,368,510 downwards.
TCTTCCTCCTCCTCCTCCTCTTCATCTCACACCTTATCTAAACCCAGTTACTCCCCCAAAAGATTCCATTTCCAAATATCATTAACACGTGACTTTAGGAATTAGGTTTCTAACTTTTAGGGAATACATCAGAAATATAACAATGTAGAGTATGTATCATATTATCTAATGTCTTTAACATTTTATGCCCTCATTGATAAATTACATACTATCTACAGGTAATCCCCCAAAAGTTAAATTTCACCAATATCATACTAAAGCCAATAAACAATCAATAAGTTAAAGTACAGGCCTGGAATAAGCACTGTCTCAGGAGCCTGCTTTAGGAGCTATTCTTTCTGAAGAATCCTTCTTGATTCTCCAAATCAGGCTGAAGTTCTACTCTCCCAGCCATGTGGACCTAACTCACATGAGGCAATGAAGGTCTACTCTCAGAAGTCAAAACCACAACAGTCACTTTAGGTTTTGCACATGTGAAATGGAAGTGTGCAAATTACAATGACCATGTGCTGACTTTCAGGAGGAGAAGCAAACACTCCTCAGTCTGCTGACAGAAATGAAACTATTCTAAACGCCAGAACACCCGGAGGAGAGGAGAATAGGGTAAGGAGCCCACATTCCAGACTGCTGTTCGTCTTCCAGGATTTAGATTCCTTGGTTTTATCTCCTTGGCCTCAATAAACAAGACAACATTTCTACCCTTCTTTTTGTTCTTTCTTTTTTTCCATCCCTCCTTCCCTCTTTCCTTCCCTCCCTCCTTCCCTCTCTCCTTCCCTTCCTTCCTGAGACAGGATCTCACTATGTGGACTAGGCCAGCTTCCAACGCCGGAGATCTGCCTGACTTTGTCTCCCTTGTTCCAGGATTAAAAGCATCCAACACCACTCCTGGCTCTTTTTTCTTGATGGGATCTCACTATAAACTCCTGGCTCCTTCCTCAGCCTCTTGAGTATCTGGGACTATAAATTTGCAACGCAGTAACTTTTGATTCTACTTGAATTATTTTGTTTGATTTATTTTAAAAGCTAAGAGACATTAAGAAAAAACAGGGCTTCACACTTTTATACAAAAGTATAAAAGAAATAAACTTACTGAAGAAAGGGAAAAATGTAGACAAAAATTACTTCTCACTATACCTTAATATTAGAGAAATGATTCTAAATTCACACCCTGCCTTAAAGAGAACATGTGACAAACGTTAAGAATCTGACCTTTGTCTCCTCTGTCCTCACTGCATCCAACAAATGGTGCAGAAGCTCCTGACTGTCCTGTTGTTGGAAACCTTTAAATCGAGGAGCCCTAGGATTTTAAAACAAAGAAAAATCATTCCACGGATCATGAGCAACACATCAGTCTTACTTAAGATCATTTTAAAATAAACTAACAGTCCATTTGCTACTTTTTAATTAAACAGACAAAATGCTATTCCTCTTCCGGTGAAAATGAGCCCATCACACTGCAAACAAAAGGCTACTTTTTATTAAGCAAACCATACACAGTACTGACAATTTTATGCACTTTTAACTCCTTTAACCCCAATCTCACTGAATGAGGGACCAAAAAAGTTAATATGCAAAGTCATACTGCCAGCAAAATAGCACTCAGATACAAGCTTCTGTGATTTATCTTTTTCCCTCAATGAACAAAAAGATTAAGCTACATTTTGTATCTTTTTTTAAGATTTATTTATTCATTTTACATGAGTACACTGTAACTATCTTCAGACATATCAGAAGAGGGCACTAGATCCCATTACGGACGGTTGTGAGCAACCATGTGGTTTCTGGGAATTGAACTCAGGACCTCTGGAAGAGCAGCCAGAACTCTTAACCACTGAGCCATCTCTCTAGCCCTACATTCTGTATCTTTTTTTTTTGTTGTTGTTTTTGTTCTTTGTTTTTTCAAGACAAGGTTTCTCTGTATAGCCCTGGCTGTCCTGGAACTCACTCTGTAGACCAGGCTGGCCTCGAACTCAGAAATCCACCTGCCTCTGCCTCCCAAGTGCTGGGATTAAAGGCGTGCGCCACCACCACCCGGCTACATTCTGTATCTTATTCTATTCATTTGGCTTCTGTTTTAGGAGAAATATATTCACATTTACAGAATGAATCTTAATATAACTGTATATTGCTAACTATGTAATATACTCCTCCTAAAGATTTAACAATTAGATTTCCTGACTGAGACATTTAAGTGCTATGCATAGAGATACTAAGAGCCAGTATTTAGTAGAATTTGATAATTTTTTGTCTGGAGAACGGTCCTGGGCGTATCACAATATTCAATTTCAATGTAGTCTAAGAGCCATAGTAACCAAGCCAGAATGGCAGTGGCACAGAAACAGGTATGTGCACCAATAGAGTAAACAGACAATACAACACAAACACACACTTCAAGAAAGGTGTAAAGTCACTCACTGATTATTGGATATTAGCCTAGAACCTTGAAATGCCCAAGATGCAACTCACAGGCCACATGAAGCCCATAAAGAAGGAAGACCAAGTGAGGGTGATTCGGTCCTTCTTAGAAGGAGCAACAAAATACTCAAGGGAGCAAATATGGAGACAAAGTGAGGGACAGAAACTGAAGGAGGGGCCGTCTCAAGACCACCCCACCTGAGTATCTATCCCATGTGCAATCACCAAAGGTAGATGCTGATGTGGAAGACAGGAAGTGCATGCTGATAAGAGCCTGATATGGATATCTCCTCAGAGGCCTTCAAGAGTCAGACATATTCAGAGGCAGATGCTCACAACTAGCCATTGAACTGATCATGGGGTTCTCAATAGAGGAGTTAGAGTGAAGACTGAAGGAGCTGAAAGGGTTTGTGGCACCATGAGGAGAGCAACAATACCAACCAACCACAGCTCCCAGGGTCTAAACCACCAGCCTGGGAGCACTTAGGGGGGGATCCAGGGCTTCAGCTGAATATGTAAAAGTGGAGGGCCCTGCTGGGCATAGGTGGAAGAAGAGAACTTGACCTCATGAAGGCTGGATGCCCCAGGGGGTGGGAATTTTGAGGGTGGGGAGGTGGGAGTGGGGGGGTGTAGATAGAGGTTACATCCACAGAGAAGAAGGAGGAGGGGCGAGGGGATTGGGGGTTCCGAGGGGGTGGTGGGGGATGGGGTAAGGGGACAACATAGGAAATGTAAATAAATCATCCAATAAAAAAAAAAAAGAAAAAAAAAAAAGAAAGGTGTAAAGGCAGATGGTGAAGGAAAGACAGCCACTTCAGTAAATGATGCTAAGAAAACTTTGTATCCACACAGAGAAGAATAAAACTAGATGCCATTCTTTATTAAAAAAAAAAAAAATCAACACAAAATGAGTAAGACCTTAATGTAATACCTGAAATGTTGAACTTACTAAAAGAAAACAGGGGAAATGCTTCAAGATATAGTCATAGACAAAGACTTTCTGACAGCTTCTAATCGCTTATAAAATAATAGTAAAAACTAACAAGTGAGATTGCATAAAATTAAACTTTCCACCAACAATAACCAGTATGAAGAGATTGCCTTTGGATTGAGAAAGAACCCATAAATGACGAGATTAATATCTAGAACATCTATAAAAAGAGCTAAGAAAGAAAGAGAAGGAAATGAAAAGAAAGACGACCTACAACCACACCATACACACACACACACACACACACACACAGCCATAAGAAACAACCCAGCAACAAATGGGAAGTGGACACTGACTCAGATGGCCACAAAATATAGGGGGAAAGGTTCCATACCCTCAGTCACAGGGAAATTTAAATCAAAACTAGACACAGAGGATGCACCCCAGTCACATGCCTAACATCACGAGGCCAACAAATGTTAGCAAAGATGTAGGAGCAAAACCAACCTTTTTACTGTTTCTGAGAAATGCAGTGCATGGGCACTATGAAAAGCCTCACTGTGTAGCTCTGGCTGTCCTGGAACTCATTCTGTAGATCAGGCTGGCCTCAAACTCCAGAGATTCCTGCCTCTGTCTCCCTAGTACTGGGATCAAAGTACAGACTGCCAATCCTGACTTGTTACACAATACTTTATAGCTTGGCTATTGTCAAATATAGCCTGATACAATTCCTGCAGATCCACACGATCTGAGGCTGTTACTCAGCATTGTTTAAATACTTATCTCTTTTTCTGAAACACTGAGAGGATCATGTGTGAGGTAGCTGTGTGTAACACTAAAACCGTTCTAGACCTTACAAACTAGTTCAGTTCAGTTCTAATGTGTGAAGGAAGACAGTCCTTTAAATAGGAACTTGTAATTTATTGTATCTACAGATGTTAAAAATGTGTTTATACTTAAACTGGCCCCAAATCGAGAGGGTTTGGCATGCTTCATTTATTCAGCATATAATGTTTCTTTAATTCTTGAAGGCCAGAAAAGTCTGTGAGAAGCTCAGAGATCGAGCTACCCCATAAAGTAAATAGTTTTAGGGCATTGTATGCTTTAGAAATTTGTTTTAACTCTGACCAAAATAGCTTTATTTGTTTTTATGTTTCCTTCTTTTATTAAGATTTATAAAAATTGCTGGGCAGTGGTGGCGCACACCTTTAATCCCAGCACTTGGGAGGCAGAGGCAGGCAGATTTCTGAGTTCGAGGCCAGCCTGGTCTACAGAGTGAGTTCCAGGACAGCCAGGGCTACACAGAGAAGCCCTGTTGTGAAAACAAACAAACAAACAAAAAAGATTTATAAAAATTAAAAATATGTTAAAATAGCTGAGTGCTCCTAAATTAAAATTCTGATTCCTATCTACTCTGTTCTTTAGGAGTCATTACACCAGGTTTAGTACCTCTCATCTGACATGCTTAGGGGCAAAAATGGTTTAGACTCTGGGTTTGTTCAGATTTTGGAACATTTTCATACATTAGGAGTCATCTTGTAGAAAGGGTTCACATGCAAACACAGATCACTTATGTTTTATATATACTTTACAAGCATAGCCTGACACTGATTTTATTAAGATCTTATGTTTATATGTGTATAAGTGCTTGCTTGTATGTATGTATGTATGTATGTATGTATGTATGTATGTATGTGTACCATGTGTGCTTGGTACTCCTGGAGGCCAGAAGGCAGCATCAAATCCCCTAAAACTCCTGTTAGAGATGGTTGTGAGCTTTGGGATGTGGGTGCTGAGAAACAAACTCGCTTCTGCAAGAGCAGCAAGTGCTCTTAACTGCTGAGCATCTATTGGACATTCTCAGAATACTTGCAGGAACTTTTGGACAGCTCTATACAATGTATTTGAAATAAAGCAAATTCATACTCTTGCTGTCTTTTATTTAGACATCTTTGTCTTGATTTGTCAGTTTGCAGGCTTATTTGGTGTGGAGTTTTGCATATTTATTTTTGTCCCGTCTTTCCCACCTCCATGTTTATCGGTCACTCCTACTCTTTCTTCCTCATCCTCCCCCATTCTCTGCTGATTAATTTTAAATATTAAATCATTCTCACATAGCCCTTCTGACAGCCTTGGAGAGCAAATTTCCTAATATGTCATTTATTTTGTGGTCATAATCTGGGCATGTAGTAGCCTGTGAAAGACTCCACTTTAGGTACTCAAGCTGCCTGTTGTGGCCTTTGGAAACATCATACAAGACCTTCCTTCAGGCTTAAGATAATGTCCCCCATCCTTAAACAGTGAGCTTTGTTCTGGTCCTTGTGAAATATGTATGTCTTTTTTTGTTGTATGCATTGGTGTTTTGCCTGCATGTATGTCTATGTGAGGGTGTCAGAAACTCTGGAACTGGAGTTACAGGGAGTTGTGAGCTGCCATATAGATGCTGGGAATTGAACCTGGGTCCACTGGAAGAACATCCAGTGTTCTTAACTGCTGAGCCATCTCTCCAGCCCATGCATGTCTTTTTAGCTTCTCAAAGCTGAACTCTTTCAGGCATGACATGGCTGTGTTTTGCTTTTCCTATTTTATACTTACATGTGTTTTATGGAATTCACTGCAAAGTAAATTCCACTTGGAAGTTTTGTTTCCCCTCTATTATATTGGTTGTTGTTGTTAGTGTGTGTGTGTGTGTGTGTGTGTTTGTGTGTGTGTGTATGTGTGTTGCCTATGACACTGCATGTATGTGGAGGTAAGAGGACAACTTTGTAAAGACAGTTCCTTCCTTCCCCCTATTAAGTGGGTGCTAAGGATCCAATCAGGTTGTTGGAGCTGCATGTTGGGTGGGGAGTGCCTTTACCTCCTGGGCCATATTGTACATTGTAGGCCCTTGTTTCCTCTATATTTTGGTGGTATGTTTGTAGTAGAGGAAGTCTTTAGACTGTAAACTGACTGATGCATCATGATCCAGAAGACATCTTGTTTGTTTTCTTTCTTTTTATTGAGACAGGGTCTATGTGTTATGTAGCCCTGACTGTCCTGGAAACCACTATGTAGACCATGCTGGCCTCGAACTTACAGAGATCCACTTACCTGTGCCTCTTGAATGCTGAGATTAAGGACATAAGCCATAATACCCAACTTGTTTTATTTTTCTTGACAGTCACCTATTTTATCCTTGTGCATAGTTTTCCATTAGTATTTTGAGCAATTTTGTTTTTGAGATTTTATTTTTATGTGTATGGGTGTTTTGCCTGCATGTATGTCTGTGAGCACATGCATGCAGTGCCCAGGAGGCCAGAAGAGGGTGTTGGATCCCCTGGGATTTGAGTTACAAACAGCTGCTAATTACAATCTCAGTACTGGTAACTGAACTAGGTCATCTGGACAAGCAGCTAGTGCTCTTAACTTCTAAGCAACCTCCCTATCACTTGTATCTTAAGAACTGTAAAAGCCCTCACCTCTTTCTTTTTAAAAAGTATGTGCATGCGCTTGTGTATTTATGTGCACTACCTGTGTGCTAGTGCCTTCTGAGGTCAGAAGAACAGCACACTGGATCATTAGAATTGGAGACAACAATGACTGCCATAGATATAAGTATTGAAAACTTAAATCTGTTCTTCTATAAGAACAGTGACTGTTTTTAACCACTGAACCATCTTTCCATCACTTTTTGCCTCTTCCTGACAGCATCAATTTTGTTAAGTGATATGGTTTAAATTGGAAATGTCCTTCAAGGCTCATGTGCTTAAACACTTGTTCACAAGCTGCTGGTGCTGTTTTGGGGAGGTTATGGAACTTTGGGATATATGGTTGAGTTGGTGGGTGTTAGGCCAAGAGGACTGTAGGCTGGCCATATGTCCGTCTGGGTCTAGTCTCCTCTCTGCTTCCTGATCTACCAAGATTAAATAAGTTGCCTGACAGGCTCCTACTGCCATGGACCAACCTGGTCTAGTTGGCATTCCATCTCTACCATGATGGATGGCACCCTCTGGAGCCCTGAACTCAAATGAACCTCTCTCTTCCTTCAGTTGTATCTGTCAGATGTATTGTCATAATGGTGGGGAAAATAATTAATATACTAAGACACAGTTCCTATGAACGTTCATCTTATCAAATACTCTGAATGTCTTCATACATTTGGTATCTGTTAACGTTTTTAAAAGTAAGTTTGGGCCGGGCAGTGGTGGCTCACGCCTTTAATCCCAGCACTTGGGAGGCAGAGGCAGGCGGATTTCTGAGTTCGAGGCCAGCCTGGTCTACAGAGTGAGTTCCAGGACAGCCAGGGCTATAAAGAGAAACCCTGTCTCAAAAAACTAAATAAATAAATAAATAAATAAATAAACAAATAAATAAATAAAATAAAAGTAAATTTGAAGGTCTCTTGATATTGGTACCTCATATAAGCTCCTTCAAAAATCCTGTAAGTTACTGGATTATGTTTTCAACTTCTCAGTAAAGGAATGAAAAAAGAATCATAGGTTAAATTTTTTTCCAGCGATTACGTAGAAGGCAATAAATGGTTTGTACATGGTTAGGATAGAGCTGTAGGAAGGCAGTTTTTTTGGTTCAGAAATGATCCCTACCCTACAGGTCTGCTTAAATACCAGGACTCCTGAGGGATTCTTGTTTCTGTTCCAGTTGATTTCACCGGCACTGCTTGATACCTACAGCACAAATCTATTATGTAATTCTACTTCTTGGGATGTCAGCTGTGGAGCCTCAAGTAATGTGGGATTTGGTTTTAGCCTGACCTAGTCCCAGAAGATGCTATTTGCAGCTACCTAGCAAAAGAGTAACTGAAATGGTGTTTTCTATGTTAATTTTATGCCAATTCACTTAATTTCACTGTAGGTACATTAGTGCACTGCAGGATGGATGCTAATTATGACAAAATGAGGAATACTATTTAAAGTACTAGATTCTAGGTCATAAGAGGGGTCGGACTGGTATTTAATGGTGTTTATCTTATTCCTCTCTAGTCTTCTCAAGTAGAAAAATGTAGTTCATTTTCACAAATTCTTTAACATTTTTTACCAAACAAGATAATTATTGTAAATTTGTCCCATTCTACGTTTAATACTAGTCTGTGTTCTTTTCATGAAATTCATTTTAGATTGGAATGAATTCCAAGGTTAGCTTGCATTTATAAGGTGAAACATTCATCTTAACACTGGAATTTGTTAAGATGCTAAGATTTTTTTTATTAGTGTATATTCATTGTACAAACAGTTGATTCTATTATGATGTTCTCATGCATGTTTCATTCTCCTGTACTCATCCCTTTACTTTTCCTAAATACTCACTTTCATATTGGATTTAGTTTTATTGAGATGTCTACATTTGAGGAAAATGTGACTTTTTCTTTCTGAGTCTGGCTTATTTGACTTAACATTTTAACCTCCTGTTCCATCTATTTCTCTGCAAATATCACATTTTTTTTCTTTATGCCTGCATACAACTGTGTGGTGTAAGCATACATCTTCTTTATCCGTTTGTGCACTGACAACACCTAAACTAATTCTGTACACTGTTGTGACGAGTGCTGTAGCAAACTTGAGTGTGTATAACTTCTGTGTGCTGACGTAAATGCTCAGTTATAGTAGTGCTGGGTCACTGGTCAATCTGCTTTTCGTTTTCTGAGGAACAGAAATACCCAGTCATATCTTGACTCTGCTCTGATAACCTCCCACCTCCAATAACAACATCCCAATGTCAGCAGGAAATAATCATAGATGACTATGTAGCCCCTTATTCATTTATTATCAACAAAAGGCTGAGATGATGGATTTCAGACCAGGACAAAAAAAAGGACTTAGCCTCTAAGGTACATATTTTACATACCAAAGCATACCTGACCTCTAGGTTCTCCCAGCATCCCTCAGTCCCGACCCGGCATACCAGCCCCCAACCTTGAACTTTCTAGTACAGGGGCTGGGTGCCCTTGCCCAGAAGCTCTGTGATATAATCTAAACATTTTGTTCTCTCCCCACTTCTCCTTCTCTCTGTAAACTCTCTCTTTCTCTCCCCCCCCTTCTTCCTCCCTCCCCAGTGCGACTTCCCAGGTCTCTGTCTTTGAAGCTAGTGAACTTGCAGCTTCCCAATAAACCTGTGTTTATATTCCAATCTGGCTTAAATTGGCTCACTTCACCAGCAGAGAAATAACTTATCACATACAAGGCACCAACAAAAGAAACTTATCTCTTAGGCTACTTTCCAGATTTCACAAGTAGGTGATGGTCTCAAGTCATCAAGAATTGCTTAGCCCCAGCCTGACCATTCAGTCCCACCTCCAGAAACATATGTCCAGGTAGCACAAGTAACCCAGAAAACACATAAACAGCTGGTATCCTGGTAAATACATACATATATAAAACTGCATCAAAGACTTGAGTCAGGACAGACTTCGTATGATTCTCAGTGTGTTGTTCACATACTAGGTGAACTACCTAATTTCTGAGCCTGTTTCTTAACATATAAAATGGAGATGGACAATCACTTCTTCAGAGGCTGGTGACAATTCACCCACACAGATGTGGCTAGCAGATATTCCCTCTTTACTTGGCATCCTAGGCAGCAACCAAGCAGGAGTAAAAACCCTTGTGGGAATGTCGCATTAGTACTTGTGACATCATTGTTCATATTAAGAATACAGACACACTCACTTCTGACAGAGCTGATTGAAAAGAACTTTAGGAGAAAGTGGTCCTTTTTCAGCCTCCTTCATGCTGTGAAGAAACAGGAACAAGGCTGAAGTCAATGGTCCAGGGCTTGAAAGTTCCACCACTAACGGCTCCTTTGAAAACATGATCAATGCTGTGTCAGCAATACATAATTTCAAAACAAAACAATGCCAAGAACCTAAGTGCTGTACTTTATTTAAATGACAATAACTAATTGATCTCAAGTCTATTAACTTGAGTTGTTAACAGTGCTAACAACTTGTCAGACTACTTCGTTCTCACTCTATCCCTGGCTCAGAGCCCGAGCCTGTGGTGGCTTTACTGTAAGACTGAGGAACACAGCCTCACTGTGGGTGTTAGTTAGGCCAGCCTCTGAATGCCACTGACTGTTTTTTGTTATTTCCTTTCTTTCTCATTAGCTTAAAATTCCATCATCAGACTAGACTTTAAGAACATTTATATGAAGAGCCTATGAGATGGTTGCTTGACAACCAAAGGCACCTGCCATCAAGCCCAATGACCTGGGAGTTTAATCCCCAGGAGCCACATTGGCAAGAAATGAATGCCACAAGTTGCCTTCTGACCTCAACCTGCATCATGGCATGCATGCATTACACATCATATAAATATATTAATAAAAATATTTTAAGCCTTCAGATGTTAAATATTTCAATCTACATTTAACGAACAACAACAAAAACCTTAATTTGAGTATATATTACCATTTACTACAAAACAAGGGTCCCGAACATTTTGCTCAATAAAAGTTTGACTCTAGTGTTTTCCAGTATGTGAACATAAAAATTGACTAATATTTTTGTATGTTTTCAACCATGATATGTCTGAATTACAACATATCTTAGTTATGATTTCAGAAAAAGTTATTTGATTATTTATTTCTATGAGACACTTTGAATTATGTTTTATAGTCCTCTAACAGTCCCATTTGGCAGTTTAGAGAAACAGAAAATAAGTATTTTAGAAACAAGTAGCACTGGGCTCTTGTACTTGTTACTTACCAGCTGCGGAGCTGACGAAAGAGAAATCTTGAATTTGGTGCCATCTTCTTTTATGTCATTCATCAGTTCAAAAAGAATGTAAGTCTGAGCCAAGTTCTAAACAACAGAAAAGGTCAAGCCTCCTCATTCAGTTACAGTACGTTCCTGATCTAATGAAATGAATACTCTAAAAGTTTCAAATCTCATGTAGCTCAGCAAAACATGTCCATTTAAAATGTAGAGGCTTAGCTGGATGCATTCTATGTCTGTCAGGATGACCAAGGAAGCAATGGAAGGAAGACAAAAGACTTCCAAGTAGCACTGCTGAGTGCACACACCACCACGACCAACAACTGCCCAAAGGAAAACAGAAAGGTCTTGGAAGAGTAACTCTGAACAGTCCCTGGACAACAGTCTACACTACAGGGTTGTGTGTGTGTGTGTGTGTGTGTGTGTGCTCATATTAACTAGTCCACATAACTGTTACAGTTTAAAAATCGTTCTGATGGCTCTTACCTGAATGACGGCATTAAAGAAGCAAGTATTTCCTAGGTTTGTAATTCCTTTGACAGATGGCACAGTGCAGCCTTTCCTTCCCTTCTTTATTTCACCCACGTCACGTTTTTCTTCACAAAGTTTTATGATTCTAGAAAATGCACCTAGGAGTTACAGAAAACATAACCGGCATGAAGTAGAAGGACTAAGTCTTGAGTCACCTGACAATTTAAATATATCATTTAAAACCAAACAAGAAGACCACAAAAGTATCTTTGGTTTTACATTTTACTGCTGTTGAACTGAACTCACTCTAATATAGATATCTGTACCTGACATCACATTACAGAATAATTTCCTGGTGAGTTTTAAAGAGAAGAAGGTAAAAAGACCTTCCTTCTAAACACCATTCCCCAAAACCAAAGGAGCAAGTGCTAAAGACAAGTTGACTCTAAGCCTCCCAGAGCAAAGATAGCAAATGAGCCTATAAAACTGCCATTATGCCAAAGAATAAGGAAGGGCTCAAAAGAGCAAGGACCACTTGTATTCGGTGGAATACTTTGATAATGACAGCACTTGGAAGGACGAAGTAGAACGACCAGAAATTCAAGGTCATCTTCAGCTACAAATACAGTTTGAAGTCAGCCTGGGCTACATGAGATCTTGCTCAGAACAACAACAACAACAACAACAAACCACTGGCATTTGAACATCAAAGTAAATAAAGGTATTAAAACAGATGATTACAGAATGAACGCAAATTGATTCTTTTTGATGAGATTAAGTGGTGAGGGGAAATTCTGTTGTTTTTTTTTTTCTATCTTAAAAACATTTTAATGTATATAGGTATTTTTGACTATATCTATGCATATATACTACTTAGCATATCTAATGCCCACAAAGGCCACAAAGTGGGCATTGGATCCCTTGGGAATAGAGTTATAGATGATTGTGAGTCACCATCTGGGTGCTGGGAATCAAACCCAGGACCTCTGAAACTAAAGCCCAGTGTCCTTAACCACTGAGCCATCTCTTCAGCCCCAAAAGGGAAAACTTTCTCTGTCTCTGTCTCTTTTTTTGAGACACGGTCTCACTATGTAGCTATGTAGTTCTGTCCCAGAACTCATTATGTAGACTAGGCTGTCCTAAATTCCAGAGATCCGCCTGCTGCTGCCTCTGCCTCCCAATTGCTGGGATTAAAGGCGTGTGCCACCACTGCCTGGCCATTATTTTGTATCTGTTTTTGAAACAGGGTTTATGCAGTTCTGGTAGACCTAAAACTTGCCATGTAGATCAGGTTGGTTTTGAACTTGCCTCAGCTCCCTAATGCTGAGTTTAAAGGCATGTAACACCATGCCCAGTTGAAAACTGCTTTATTAGTTTTTCAATGACAACTCCTAACATTTATAAACTGACATGCTGATCTATGTAATTGTAACTCAACTGTAACTATGTAAATGTAACTCAAAACCATCACACAGGGGACCTGTGAATGTCCCTTACTTCAGAGAATAGCATAACATGAAGCCCTATGTTCATTCCCAATACCCCAGAGAACCAGGCTGGTGGCATATGCATATAATCCCAGCATGGGAAGATGGAAGATGGAAAATGAGAAATTCAAGGTCATCCTCAGCAACAAAGTGAGTTTGAGGCCAACCTGGGATACATAAAAACCTGTCTTAAAAAACAAACAAACAAACAAACGAACCATTTACAGTCATCCCAATATACCCACAGTAGACTGTGATTCCAGGCCTTCCAAATCACAGATCCTCAACCCCTCCATGCCCACCTTAGGAATTTATCAGACATAAAAAGGCTGAATTTCTACCAGAGTTACTATCTGATCTTGTGGATGTTCACTGATACTGGATTCTTGTTTCTTTTATTCACATATATAATTTTATATATTAATGGCTTTCATTGGTTTTGACATATTCACCCTCACTATTGCATTCTTGGTCTCCTCCTACGCTTGCTGACCCCTGCTTCCCAGCTACTCCCACTTCTATGTCCGATGGTTGTTTTAGTAGTGATGGTGGTGGTAGTGTTTTGGTGATCTATTTTTTCAAGTGTTTCTTCCAAGATCACAGGTGAGGAACCATGTATAAGAGCAATGGCTCCTTACTGGTGGCTATGCCACTGAAGAAAATGTCTCTATGTCAAGTGTGGTGGTACATGCCTTTAATACCAGCACTGTCTCAGACAACTTAAGTGACTTACTTAAGTTCATAATAGTAATAACCCAATTGTAAACCCATCACTTTACAACCTAAATTTCCATCAATGACTTATGTTCAATGATTATAAAATAATTATAAAACACAGTAGGCTACAATTTGGATGTGTGAAGCTCTGAACAAATGAATCCTCAAAAAACTTTCCTGTGTTTAACATCCTTAGTAAGTGCTGTTCTGATATGTAACATATCTGAGACAAGGGTTCATGTACCCTTACCCAGGTGGAATCCTCTTGCTTCCCACTCCTGCTTCAGGACTACAGACAATTATCAACAGATCCAGTTTTATGCAGTGTTGGGGACTGAACCCAGGACCCTTACATCCTTGTCAAGCACTCAATCAATTGAAACTACCAGTCTTGTTCTTTTAACTTTTTACATAAAAACAATGGTTAGAAGAAATAAACTATAGAGTAAGTACAAAATAATAACAGTACCAAAAAACCCGACAAATTTTAAAAGTCCTAGAAATAAATAATATTTAAATTTTTAAAATTTTTTTAAATGTATACAATTTATGTATCTGTGTACCTCATTAATCCATCACTTTTTAAAACATCTGGGATGACATCCCAAAGTAAACAATGTTCATAAGACCATCTGGACAAAACTGCAGGCAAAAAAAAAAAGCATAAACATATGGAAAAACAGATTTTCCCCTTTCCCTTCAGCAGTAAGGAATGACAAATGTCAGAGCTGGAGATAACCACGCTTCACTGTGCGATGCTTTGCAGCACCACCTGGCTCTCCATGCCTAGCCACCAAATATGGACAGCACTGCCAGAAAGAACATGCCCCTGGGGCAGCAGCAATAAACACAGTTGATTTCACGGTTAAATAGCCACTTCACACAAGTGGCAAGGGTCTGTTTGTGCACTTTTACAAGTCTGTGAGAAAATATCCAAGATCAACAATGGTATTAAGCTGATTAAACAGATTGAGTATTTTAATAAGAAAACATAGTAATATTTTCTAAAGGCTATTTTTCTATTTAAAGAAATAGGGGAAGTTTTAGAATATGGAACAATTTAAACTCAATTGGCTTATGGAATGACCACAGTGTGTCAGGTATCATATGAACCACTATTCATTATTTATATAGAAGACTTATGACTAATGACCACAAAGTATAGAGCTGGTATACAAAACCTTGAATATATGGTACTATTGTGGGAAAACTAAGTATACATTTGTACATTTATTCAGTAGAGAATTGTCTGCTCAAAGCCAAGAGCCAAGATTCTACTTTAAAAAGTGTAGGTGGGGTGTATGAATGAGTCAATTATTTTACACCTAAAGGTACGTGTGTGTGCTACCATGATCAGTTTATGTCCCAATGGGGCTTGAATCCCAGGTTTGAACCCCGAGGCAAATCTATGTAAGCATGCTAGAAAATGAGCGGCAACATAGCCCCTCCACTTTCCAAAACACAGAACCACAGATCCTAAAACTGAACCCCAAGAAGTTTTTGAAGTATGTTATAATAAAAAGAACAAAGCTGCTACAATAAAAATTTTTAAAAAGAACTTAAAAATATCTCTATTATCATTCATTTTTTTACCTCAAGTTTTACCCATAACTTAAAAAAGACAAACAGACAGATAAGACTTGGAGGCTGGAGAGATGGCTCAGCATTAAAGAGTATGTAGTGTTCTTGTAGAGGATCTGAGTTTGGTTCCTAGCACCCAGTCAGTGCTCCAGTTCCAGAGGGTCGGATGTCCTCTTCTGGGCTCCACAGGCAACTCCACTCACAGGTGAACGTGCACGTGCGCGAGTGTGTGTGCATGCGTGTGTGTAAATATCTTGTCACCTAGGTTGGAAATACGGTTTGATCACAGAATGGTTGCTTAGCATGTCTCAATTCACTGCACCACATAACGCAGGCACTCAAAGTAAATAAAGAAAGCATCAGAAAAATTTAGTGAGTAGTTTTTTAATACTGGTAATCTTAGAGTGCCAAAAGAGTCTCAGAGAACAATGTGAAAGGCTAAAACATGTCACAGAACAGATTTATGGATCTAGCAAGAGAGACATGAAAACCTTCATTATGATGAAATTACAAACAGTCAAATGAGGAATGATGGCACTGTTGTCAACTGTATACTCTGTATAATCTTTTCAAAGTGCAGTTTAAAAGAATAATCAGAATTTAACCTGAGCTTTTAATTTGTCTAACGAAATTCCAAAACAACCTACAAAATAAAAGGCTAAGTACATAAAGATGAAGCTTTGCTGTCAAGTAATATTAAATTGGAATTTAATGTCAGAATTTGTGAATTCCCTCAATTAAGCCAGAGGAAAACACTGGTTTTTGGCTGTTGTTGTTTTTATTTCTTTTTTTAAAAAAAATAGATTTATTTTATGTATGTGGTACACTGTCGCTGTCTTCAGACACACCAGAAGAAGGCATCAGACCTCATTATTGACGGTTGTGAGCCACCATGTGGTTGCTGGGAATTGAACTTAGGACCTCTGGAAGAGTAGTCAGTGCTCTTAACCACTGAGCCATCTCTCCAGCCCCAAAACACTGTTTCTTTACACTTTTCTTACAAGAGGGAGCAAAGCTTGTTTTGAGTTTTCCTTATTTATCGTATGAGTTTGAGCAAAGTATATCAGCACACACCTGCAATCCCTGCATTTGGGAAGTAGGGACAGGTTTGATGCATGCCTGGGGTATGAGGAGACCCTCTCTCAAAAACAAACGAAATGAGATAATCACCACCTATAACAACTTCTCATTTTAGAGATAATAATAAGGGCTAAAGATGTGGCTTGGTGGTTAAGGGCACTGTTGCTCTTGCAGAGTTCAGTTCCCAGCACCCACATGATGCTTCACAACCATTTATATCTTCAGTTCCAGGGGATTTAGACGTCGAAGAATCCAACAAATATGCATGCAGATAGAGAAAGGAAGGCCATTCCTCCCAGGCAAGTGCTGAATGCAGTTTCTAAGTATCTTTGGTGTTGGGCTGAACACCTTTACATTTATAGTCTACAATGGCCATGCTCAAATGGTTCCTCAAAAGAATTAAGTCCTTGCATGGTGATGGTGATGCAGGCCTTTAATCCCAGCACTTAGGAGGCAGAGCCAGGCAGATCTCTGTGAGTTTGAAGCCAGCCTCGTATATAGAGTGAGTTTTAAGACAGCCAAGGCTACATAAAGAAACCCTATCTCAGGGAAAAAAAAAAAAAAAAAAGTCCTTGGGCTAGAGAGGTGGGTTAAGAGCAAGCACTTCCAGATATCCCAGATTCAATTCCTAGCACCCACCATCTATAACTCCAGTCCACAGGGACTTTTTCTAGCCTCCTTGAGTACTGCATAGAGGTGGTACAAAAACATAAAATTTTAAAAAATCATGTCATAATGCCTTAATTACCCACTGTATACAACTAATTTCTCTCATGTGTTTATGCCAGTTTTGGGAGAAATGATTAAATAAAACTTCAAGTAATTTTCTGTTATCTGTGGTTCAGATAAAAACTGAATTTAAACCTACTCCAGTTAAATGAGTTGGCTTTTGTTTTGGGGTTTTCAAGACAGGGTTTCTCTGTATAGCCCTGGCTGTCCTGGAACTCACTCTGTAGACCAGGCTGGCCTCGAACTCAGAAATCCGCCTGCCTCTGCCTCCCAAGTGCTGGGATTAAAGGCGTACACCACCACTGCCTGGCTATGAGTTGGCTTTTGTTTGTTTGTAGGTGTGGGTGTTTGCCCTGTTTCTTCTTCCCAAATGCCTGGCTTACAGATGTGTTCACCACAGCAGTTTCTTGGCTTTTAATAACTGGTACCTTTTCCTCCCAACTCCTTGTTATACATGGAAATTACTAAAATTTTTTAGAATTATGTTTTAATGATCCAAATATTTTATTTCTTAAATCTGGTATAATCTTGGAGGACATGTGGCCTGACCACTCCCCTAGTTTCTTGCTCTCAACAATCTTACTGTGCTGGCTAGTTTTATGTGAACTTGCCACAAGCTAGAGTCATCAGAGAGACGACTCTTATTTTCTCAATTAAGAAATATATCCTTAAGCTCAAGCTATAGGCAGGCCTGTACAGCATTTCCTTATTTAGCAATTGATGTGGGAGGGCCCAGCCTCTTGTTGGTAGGGCTGCATCTAGGCTGGTGGTCCTGGGTTCTACAAGGAAGCAGGCTGAGTAAACCATGAGAAGTAAGCAGCATCAATTCATGGCCTCTACGTCAGCCCCTGCCTCCAGGATCCTGTCCTGCTTGAGTTCATGCCCTTACTACTTTTGATGCTGAACTATTATTATATGGAACTGTGGTTGAAATAAACCCTTTCTTCCCCAAGTTGCATGTAGTCATGGTGTTTCGTCACAGCAATAGTAACCCTAAGACAAACTGGTACCAAGATCATGGGGTACGGCTGCAAAAGACCTGACCATGTTGTTTTGTCACGGATTGCAAAAGGACTTTGGAACTTTGAGCTAGAAAAGCAACTTGGTATTGAGAGGTCCCAGGGCTGTTCTGTAGGCACTTAGAAGGTAAGAGCGTTGAAAGGCACAGAGAAGCTTTTTATAGTCCCTGCTCCTATATGAAAGCAGGCTGAGCAAGCCAGTAAGCAGCACTCCTCTGTGGTCTCTGCATCAGTTCCCGCCTCCAGGTTCCTGTCCTGTCTGAGTTCCTAACCTCACTGCTTTTGATATAGAACCATGAGGGAAATAAACCCTTTTCTTCCAAGTTGGTTTTGGTCATGGTATTTCATCACAGCAACGGTAACCCTAAGACATTTAACTAAGCTGATGTGATGTTCAGCACACAGGGCCTCCATCATCAACCTAGTACATACAGACTCAACAGAATCTCACACAATCACACAGATAGGCTTGGCAGTTTCACAAATCCCAGTGCTGGGCTTCCTGAATAACCACACTCTGCAGCACATCCTGGAAAGCAACAGTACTGCTATCCAGTAGCCCTCTGGCAGCTCTACCTTCCTCTATCATGGCTTACAGCTAAAACTAAACCTTGAATACACCCAAGCCTCTGCCTCACAGGACTGAGCTGGGCCAGGGAAAGAGCTTATGTTCATCTTGTGAAGTAAGATCAGAGCTTTAGGGCTGAAGAAACTGTATTTACCTTTTAAAAGGTATCAAACCACTTTCTTTTCTTTTTTTTTTAAGATTTATTTATTTATTTTATGTATTCACCATTGCTCTCTTCAGACACACCAGAAGAGGGCATCAGATCCCATTAAAGATGGTTGTGAGCCACCATATGGTTGCAGGGACTTGAACTCAGGACCTCTGGAAGAGCAGTCAGTGCTCTTAACCGCTGAGCCATCTCTCCAGCCCATCAAACCACTTTCTAACTGTTACTAAATAAGGCCACAATATTATCCTAGCTTAAGAACCTAATCAAACCATTTAATACTGTATTACTTAAAAAGCAAATATATATATGGTGGAACAGTACACATAAAAGCACATACTTTCTAAAAACAAACACTCTTCAGGTCTTCGGTACCCTAAGAAAGCATTAGCATAATGAACTCAATGGAATATACTTTATTTTCTTTAGTGATGATAAAAATAACATCCTGCCAGCGCTGACATTTTGAGCTAAACAGATGCTCTTAGAAAGAGCATGGAATTTTCATGATTCCTGTGTGGTTCACAAAAAGCACAGCAATAATCATCGATATTCTACCAGGAATTGCTGCAATAGGATTTGTATAACTACAGTAACTTAGCTTCATGACCCTTTTGTAGTACATGGGTCAGTTAAAAAAAATTGTGAGCAGCTGTTAGGTTCAAAGCAAAATTGAGGCCCACATCCTTGTTCCCACACACCCACCAGAACGGTTCGTTTGTTAGAGCTGATGAACCTACACTGACACTTGGTTATCACCCAGCATCCATAGTTTACGTGGCTTTCCTCTTGGTGGTGTATGTTCCTTTCAAATGGACAAATAAAGAATGACAGGTACCCACCCTTATATGGGATAGTCTCATGGCCCTAAAAGTCCTCTGCACTTTGCTTGTTTTTCCCTCCCCACGAGCTCTGCCAACGTTATTCATTCTTGTACAGACTTCAGAGCTGCTTCTTAATTATACATCTTTCTGGATGGATCCTGCAAGGATACTTTTGCCTTTTTCAATCTTGCGTTATATATGACCTTTGCATTATGCATGACAAGGGTGAGTGCTCCCCCTACCCCCAACCCAAATTCTAACATCAGATGTGAACTCTACACAGCTGTAAGCATTCTTCTGGGAACCTGCACTGGATTCATCTCAATTGCTTAATGCAATTACCTAAACCAGTCATGTAGTATTAATGAAAATTTGCCCATTTCTACAGCTGAAAGAAGTTTTAAGAAAAACTATTTCACCACAATTCCTCTAGTTTGAAAATGAATAATAATTAACACACCTATCTATTCTCAAAGTCTAATTCCTCGTTAATCATCAGCCTTAGAAACATTTACTTATTTAGTCATATGATAAATGTCACTGGGATAATAGCTGGTATATATCCATTCTATCTGTCTTAAATTACAAGTCAAATAACCGATCTAGAATACAACACTGACCACTCCTAACAGTGGTTCTTCTCTATCCTAAGGATAAATCCTACAAATAGCAGACCCTGGACCACCCAATCCGAGTTGTTCTGCTCCATGTGCCTGTGTCTTTTCTTTATTCCCTTGCTGCTCCAGTCAGGCTGCAGTCTAATGCCTGGAGCCATGCTGGATGCTGCAGTAGAACACAGGTTTTCAGAGTGTTATACGGCAAGTGACATATCTTGTATCCGCTTCTGCCTAGATTCTCTATAAGCAACATTGAAAATGTTAGAAAGAAGGTCTTACATAATTTGAAGCATGCTTAGTGAACAGGTATTGGCTTCCTTCTCAGTAGTTATTTTTACTTGGTGCAAAACCATAAAAAGAATTTTTTAGTATCATTCTTCCCTACACAAAGTACTACAGGCATCTGAGGAAATCTGGGAGCGATCAAAGAAGAATACACCAACTGGCTGTTCAGCAACAAATGATCAGCTCTGAAAACATACATACAAGTAACATTATATGTACTCAACAGGTTATATTTGGAAATATATATTTATATACAAATACAAATATGCATTCAATAACAACTCATGAAAAAATGATGTCATGATTTTGAAGGAGAGCAGGGAGCGGGTTGGAGAGAGGAAAGGGAGGGGAGAAATTATAATCTTGGGGACTAGAGAGATGATTCAGTGTTTAACACCACTGGCTACTCTCTCAGAGGACCTGGGTTCAATTCCCAGCACCCACATGTGGCACTGTTTGTGGAAGTGATACAGCCTCCCTTGCTGAAGTATGTCGATGGCAGTAGGCTTTGAGAGTTCACAGCCCAGCCCTACTTCCAGTTCACGCTCTGCTTTGTGTCTGTAGTTGAAGGTGTGACCTCTGTTTCCTCCTCTGGATTCTTATGACTGCCTCTTCAGAGTGACAGGTAGCTAACAAAGACAACTGCATACTGGACTATAAAAATACAATTTGAACTATGTTTTCTGTTTGTTTGGTTTTGCCTTTCAGGACAACTAAAAGACTGAGCTGTATTTTTAGTGGCAGAGTATGTGCCTACCTTACACATACTCTTGGGACCAAACCCAGCACTGTTAAAAAAACCAAATAAACAAAGCAACCCCTTTTATCATAACTATATTCTTATAAAACCTTTCGGTTGCTGGTACTACATTCCAAGCACTTAATTTCTTCCAAGGCATTTTAAGGGCCAACAAGGTAGCTCAGGGGTGAGACAACACACTGCCAAGCCTGATACTGTAAGTCTGATCCCCAGGATCCACACGGTGCAAAGAAAGAACCAATCCTCAGTTTGTCCTCTGGACTCTACACAGGTGCCCTGAAATATATGGCCACACACACACTGACTCTCCTTCCACCAAGTGGGTTCCAGGAATTGAAGTAAAGATTATTCGGCAAAATATGAAACATTGTATCTTAATCCAAATTGCTTTAGCAAATTGCTTAAGTTACCTGTTTGTGTTTTAAAAACATGTTTCTGGAGAAAATCAACTATCTGAGCCAAAACTTTCTTGTTGCAATGTGTCGATAATTTTTCATTACATTCATAACACCTGAAAAATAGAAAATGCAAGCAGATGCTATGAAAGCAGCTTCAATAATTACATATAAGGTATGTATTTGACAACTTCTGTCTTTAATAGGAACCAGGAACTCAAAGTGGAAGGCATTAGCTAAGCCTGGACAAATAAGCAAGGGACTGTTCATACAGATCCTCACATTCAAATCAAATTTTGCAGCTTGTTTTGTAATAAAATGTCACACAGTCTCATGGAGAGCAATGATATGGTTCCACTTATACATGTACCAAATTAATGGGGGGGGGTATCTTCTTTCCTTCTTTCTTTCCTTCCTTCCTTCTTGTCATGCTTTGAATATGCTTGGTCCAGGGAGTGGCACTATTTGGAGGTGTGGCTTTGTTGGAATAGGTGTATCACTGTGGGTGTGGGCTTTAAGACCTCATCCTAGCTCCCTGGAAGTCAAGTCTTCCACTAGCAGCCTTCAGATGAAGGTGTAGAACTCTCAGCTCTTCCTGTACCATGCCTGCCTAGATGATTCCAGGGTCCCACCTTGATGATAATGAACTGAACCTCTGAACCTTTAAGCCAACCCCAATTAAATGTTGTCCTTTATTAGACTTGCCTTGGTCATGGTGTCTGTTCACAGCAGTAAAACTCTAACTAAGACAATTCCTTTCTTGGCAGTATCTAGTGCACAGGAGGCAGAGGCAGGCAGGTCTGTGTATGTTCAAGACCCTCTGGTTGAGTTCCAGAACAGCCAGGGCTATGTAGATCACCCTGTTACAAAAAAAAAAAAAAAAAAACAAGACAAAATAACAAGCCTGACAACAAAACAAAGTCAGGGTCTCTCTCTATACCACTGGCTGTCCTAGAACTTGTAATGTAGACTAGGCTAGTCTGACAGTCAGCTGCCTCTGCCTCCCAAATGCTGGAATTAAATGTGTGCATCATCCAGCCACTGTAGCATACACTCTAACCTCTGAACTATTTCTTTAGCCCCAGTTTTTTTCTGAGACAAGGTATATAGCTCAGGCTGGCCTAGAACTCACAATCACCTGCCTGTTTTTTCCCAGTGATTACAAGTGTACAACACCATACTTGGCTGCAGTAAAATTTTAAAACACCACTGTGTGGGTTAGAAATCTCTGAACTACCTACGAGCTTAAAGCACTATCCTCCTCTTAGAACATTCAGCATTAGTTCACTATAAGAATTCAACTAGACAGATTTTTTTCCTTTATAGTACCAAAAAATGTCAGTGATAAGTACGATTTTTTTTTTAATTTTAAGCTTTGTGTTCACAAGTAAAATTATTTTTCTTAAAGTATCCCAGATTGTGTATTAGAGAAAAATGTATACAGTGATATTATATCTTCATTTTGCTTGTAATGCTCAAAAGGTTTTTTTTTTTTTTTAAAGATACAGTACTAACAAAAGTTAACTTACCATATGACCCATGTACTCAGGCTAATGACAACACAATGGGACTCTGTCACAAAGCTCTTGAAGTGTCTCAGTGAATGCTGGCTTTCTGAGTTTTTACCGCATCCCTGAAGATGAACAAAGTGCCATTTGTACAAGTTACACATAAGTTTCTTTCAAACTGATCAAATCTTAAACTACACTTAAGCACAGTTTTGATTTCAAGCAAGAAGGAACAGTTCTTTTTTTTATCAAGTTTAATTATTTGTAAAGTAGATAGCTTACAGTTCATTGTATATATGCATCTGATAACCACACCTGATTGGTTTCCTATCATTAGGAATGTATGCACTCCTGTCCTGTATATTATATACTGTGGGACACTGAGCAGTGCTGGGCCAGCAGTGCCCTCCTCAAACACATATCTCCTAGTCTTCCACCTTCCAACCTCACTGAGAGTGGAAACAAGGCCAGCCGAGTAATTTCCCTCAGGAGATAAGTAAGAGAAGGAGTACTTCATGGGAGGAAAAGTCTAGGAAAGTGTCACAGATCTGTAAAAAGAAAAGCTTCCTTAAGGCTTTGGAAGTCGCTTTTGTTAGGGCTGGTGAGATGGCTCAGTGAGTAAAGGTACCTGCAGCCAATCCTGACAACCCAAGTTTGATCCCTGGGACACACAGATAGAGAACCAACTACAGGAAGCTGACATCTACAGTTGTGTTGTGGCATGCACAAACACAAAGTAAGTTTAAAAAAAAAAAAGGTTAAAATAGGAATAAAGGAATCTAAAAGGTTAGATTCACTTCCTAAATTTAAAAAAGGCAAAAACAGGTCCAGATGAGAACAGGTGTATTAGATTCCCTTTCAAACTATTTAGCCACACATGATTACTTTCTAAACATCACATATATTTATTTACTCCTAAACATTCCGAAGTCCACCTAGGAGTACCAATCTAACTGTGAAATGAATCTATTTTAAGGCCTATGTCTAACCAAAAGTCCAACTCGTACAAGGCACTTTAAAGATAGCAGACGTACACATAAACACCACCTTTCTTACCTGAAAGCCACACTTGAGGCACAACCACACATCAGAAGGAAGTACTGGCTGTCCATCAGAGAATCTCCTCTCTTTCAAACACTCTGAACAAACTGACCACAGAGTCTCAGCTACTGCCTTCTTCACATGATTCACACTGACAGCATAACTGATGTGCTGGCACGTTAGACCTACTGGATGATATGCAACAAAATGAAAACATTTTCTCTCTAGATGAAAGAACCACTGTTAGCAAGTGTGCTGGTTAATCAATTTGACACAGGCTGGAGTCATCTGGAAAGTGGAAGCTCAGTTGAGAACTGCCTCCATCAGACTGGCTTGTAGACAAGTCTGTAGGCATTTTCTTGATTAATGACTGATGTGAGGGCTCAGCCCACATGGGCAGGGCCACCTCTGGACAGGTGGCCCTGGTGTGTCTGTAAGAAAGCAAGCGGAGCAAGTCACAGGTAGAAAGCCAGTGTGCAGTGTTCCTCCACAGCCTTTGTGCTAGTTCCTGCCTCTCTGTTCCTGCCCTGACTTTCTTCATGACATATTATAAACTGTAAACTGAAATAAGCCCACTTCTCCCCAGGTTGATTTTGGTTATAGGGTTTATCACAACACAGAAAGCTAACCCGCACAGTAAGCAAAAGTATGTGTCATTAAAATGATACTAACTAAAAAGTACACATTAAAAAACAAAGTAACTCATAAGGATATATAATTACATGGATGCACTATATAACATTCTTGAAATAATTACAGAAGAGATTAGTGGTTGCTAGGAGCTATGGCTGAGGACAAAGTATGGCTATAAATAGGTAACTTAGAAGATGGCCACAGACATGGTTCACTGAGCCACAGAAAACTACAAACATAACAATACTGCAATTGCACACACACACTTAACCACATGCAAGCTGCATGTAACTCTGCTGATGTCTCAATAAGCTAAGGATGGATCCATCAGATCTGACACCATATTACAGCAACACAGGATGTTAACATCAGGAAAGGACAAGTGACGGCTATATGAGACATTATATTTCCTTTTACATTCATGTTCATCTAAAATTAGTTCAAAACACGAAACAGGATTAATATTTACTAAACCAGGGGTAGTGGTACATGGCTTTAATCCCAGCATTTGGGAGGCAGAGGCAGGGAGATCTTTGTGACTTCCAGGCCAACCTGGTCTATATAGTGAGTTCCAAGATAGCCAAAGATACATAGTGAGACCCTGTCTGGAAAACAAACAAACAAACAAACAAACAAAGATTACTATTTTCTGAACAGCTATAATGTATCAAGCACTTTGAATGTCTTTTCTGTTCTTTAAGCAGTATCTTGTTCTTCCAGGGACCTGGAGTTTGGTCCCCAGCACCCACATCAGGAAGCTCACAACATTCAGTAATTCCAGTTCTAACAGATCTGACACTTTCTTTTGGCCTCCACAGGCACCCATATATACATGATACTCACTGACACAGACAAATGCGCACACCACGAAAGCCCTACAGTTATCAAACCAAAAGGTTCACAATCTGTACACCTCTGGTGGCTGAGAGCCTTAATTTAAAAAAAAAATTAAATAATTAAATAATACATTTAAAAAATAATAAAATTCTTCTTAGAGATATCCATATGGCACTTCCTCACTCAGCACTGAAGAGATAGCGGGGAAATGCATGCCTAAACGAGGAGTGCAGCTCATAGATAAAGTTGGTGCTTAGCATACACCAGGCCCTGCGCTCATTTGCTAGTGCCAGTAAGTAGGTAAGTAAAATAGAAAGATACATAAAATCTTTTTTACCTATGCTAGTTTTGCTATATTGCAATTTTTACCATTATTACAATAAAGAGAAACAAACGGTATAACTTACAGAAACCAGAGCTTTCAGAATTCTTCTTACCCTCACCTATACAGTGAGTTTGAGGCTAACCAGGGCTAGAGACCCTGGCTCAAAAAGCAAAAGCAAAACAAGACCAAAGAGTAATTCTTATGTATATTTAATTATCAAGGACCCATGTCATTAAAGAAAAGGACATTCAGGGAAAGTTAATGAAATGACCAGCCAGTCCAGGGCAACAGTTTACAAACTGTCATTACTTTGTATGAACTTTATAATTTAAAATTCAGAAGGGAAAAGTCATTCTATGCTGTTATCTTCTCCATAATCCATGGGATGGGTTCTGAAGGACAACGTAAATACTCTGATGCTACCATTCTGACTTCTAAAACTGAAATCATTGCTAAATGGATGGACTCAAGATCACATATATTTTATGGGAAGATGTAAACAACTTATTGTATGTTATAAAGTAAATTACCTTCAGGTTTTCTATAAATTATATAATTATCTAAATTTCAAATGATAAGTAGGTTCTATGGCTACTCCTGAATATAAAGTTGTTGTAATCCAGTTTCCATTAAGTAAATAAAAAACAGTAACACAACTCTGGCCGCCTCAAATTCAGAGATCCACCTTCATTTGCCTCCTGAATGCTGGGATTAAGGGTGTGCACCACCACACTCAGCCTAATGTATTAATATTTTAAATATTAATAAAACTCTACATGGAAACCTTCTAATTTGCAATTGGTGATATAAAGTCAACAGTTCCTCTCTTTGCTCCAAATTATTAAATGACAACAAGAACAGAAAATAAAGATTCCAAGTTCATTGTTAAGACACAAGTCCCGTCAGCTCAGTGATGTACACCTTTAGACCCAGTACTCAGGAGGCAGGGGTAGGAGGATCTCCTGAATTCAAGGCCAGTTTGGTCTACAGAGTGAGTTCTAAGCCAGCAAAGGTTAATATAGTGAGACTATCTCAAAGAGAGAAGGGGGTTTTGTGGGCTGAGCTTGTGGCTTAGTGATAGAGTGTTCAGCTAACACATGCAAAGCCCTGGGGAACAAGGATTATAGTCCTATTTGAAACCCATCACCATAGAAATTAAAGAAGAAAAAGGAGGAAGAAGGTGGGGAAGGGAGAGTAGGGTGGGCCACACAAACCCTACAGTTACCAAACCAAAAGGTTCACCATCTGCATAATTCTAGTGGCTGAGAGACTTAATTTTAATGAGCCATGAGAAAGACAAAGAACAATATGACAACTTTAATATACTTATAACTTAAACAAAACCCAGATAAGAACACCAACAATGGCTTTGTAGGTGGAACTAGACAAGCTAGTCTCACACTTCTGTAAAAAAATGGTGAAAATAAAGTACTGAATTTATTCATTGAAAAGCACCTATTGCTACTTCTTTAACCCACCATTGTCTGAGATGCCAGATACCACAACTTACCAGCAATGTCATCCGAAGAATCTTCATCATGAGGTGGCAGTGGTCTTCTATTTCTTTTGCCTTTCTCAGGTAGACCTTTTGATGGATCTTTTACCCGCATCTGTTATTTACTGAAAAGTTTCAAGAAAAATAATAAACTTTAATCTTCAAAATTAAACTGTGTTTAATGCATATTCAAACTAGACTACTGGTCAAATCAACAGAGGGAAAATAAAGAAGACAAATCAGCTAAAATAAACCATGATATAGATATACAGGAGTGAGTACAAAGCAGTGGAACATGCATAAGACCCTGGGTCCTAGCCCCAGGACTGCCATAAAAACAGTTAATACACAAATGGCACATTCCAGCTACTCCCCAAGCATTTCAAAATCCCTTGGCTGAACTTTAACCTACCATGTGGCAGAACTTGGAGACGAGCCCCAGTAAGAGATGTGACCCTTCACTTATGGGAGGTAACAAGAAGAGAGCTGAGACGAACAGAGCTTCTTAAAACCAGGGTCTTACTCTTACCTGTAGCAAGGGTAGACAAGATCTCCCAGCACCCTGAGTACATAATTAATGTTTGCTGTTAAGCTACTCGATGGGTAGTAATTATCTTTTTATTGCCCTGAACTAAGACATGCCGTCTGTCTGCATATACACCATCTCAGAGGTAAATTTTTCATAAAGAAAGTAAGTACTGCTTATTATTATGGGCTCTTTCCTTACCCTGCCATCCATGCAGACAATGCATGGGAGACCCACACTGCACCAGGAAAAAAATAAACCTAGTGGTTAGGAGCCCTAATTGCTGTACTACCTAGTGGACCACTGACAGAAAAATTAATTCCGCCTTTTCAGCTACCGTATTTTCTCTTCAAGATTTCATTTTGAAAATTTTTTTTAAATCTACAAATGTTAAAAGAACTGTATATCAAATGCTCATACACTGTCTAGATCTCACACACACACACACATCTAGTATACAAAGAACACGTATACATGTATTTCACTTTTTTTTAATCTAACTATCAATACAGAAACATACAATTTTTGTTTGGGAGGGAATTTTTTCTTTTGTTTAGATTTTTTTTTGTTTGGTTCGATTTTTTTTTTTGTTTTTGTTTTTGCTTTTCAAGACGAGGTTTCTCTGTATAGCTCTGGCTGTCCTAGAACTTACTCTGTAAAGCAGGACCCTGAATTCAGAAATCTGCCTACCTCTGCCTTCAGAGTGCCGAGATTAAAGGTGTGCGCCACCATTTCCAGGTAGAAAGACATAACTTTTAAAAATTCTAATATATGTGTATGCCTCTGGGTATGTGCATGTTGATACAGGTGCTTGTGGAGCACAGAAGAGAGCTTCAGATCCCTACAGATGGAGTTACAGGCATGTGCACTGTCCAGTGCGGGTGCTGGGGACCAAGCATACTCTTCTGCAAGAGCGCATGCTCTTAGGCACTCTGCCATCGCTTCAGCCCAATATATATGATTATTTTTAATAGCACCTGAAAACAGTTGAAGAAATAATGAAATTTTATGTAAGCATAAATATGTAAGCATAGTGCTTTTTAAAAAGAATAATTCTCCTCCACAACATTACTATCCTATCTAAGAAAAGTATGCCCTGATATTTTATTGATATCTTATATCCTAACATTTTCTAATTTCCTTATCCAATTTGTGTATTCTATAGGGATTTTTTGGAGGAGGGGGGATGGAGATGTAGTCATTGTTTTTACTTCATCTGTTACAGTTCTTCATTCTTTTCTTTTTTAATAGTGCTTTCCCTTTTTTTTTTTTTTTAAAGTCTGTGTATGGGGGGTTGCAAGTGTCCTTGCCAACACATCTCGGCAAATGCTTCAATTCCTAGAGCAGAATGGAGAACGATTCTAATACAGAGCTATTTTGTAAGGTTTTACCTGGAAGCTCATATTAACTGGCTAAAGAAAATCATGTGATCACATTTAACTTTAGGTAAGTAAAGACTACATCAGGCATTTAGCAGAAGCCAATTCTAGATGAATCCAAGCCATCATTTTCTCATGTATTCAGAAAGTCTTTTAAGAAAACATACTGGGCCTACTCTTACCACCACTCCCCCCCACCCCGCCCCGCCCTCTCCCTGAACAACCTCTGTGCACAATACTCGGCCACTTCAAACCCTTTCCAGTCTCCTTAATCTCCAGCTGCCCTACCTTCCCACAATGAGATGGCCAATCCAGGCTTTCCATCTCTAAATTTACAAACCTGCATCCACTTACTGCAATTTTGAGTCCTGGACAGAGAGAGGAATTAATAGAATCTCAGAAAGAAATAGCTCACGAGAAATGATTTATTTCCCCCATGACAGAGAAGCCCTTGATAAAGATGAAGATTTATGTACAGATAATGATGGCGTCTGGGAGAATACTCCTAACCAGGTATTTGATTTAAACTTTGTAAACAACCTGTTACCTTTTTCAAAAATGTAGAGGGGCAATTTTAAATTATCTTTCTAATAGATGTATCTAAACATATGCCAACCCAGAATATGGCAATCCCATGTAACTTTCTTTTACAAATTCCACTTAAGGCAAAACAAACAAACAACATTAAATCTAACTACTGAACTTTCAAATGCTTTCCATCATCAAAATTGTGTCTGTAAATCTCCAAGACTCTGCTGGCACTGAGAAGTCAACAGGATTCACAGGAGTCAGCACATGGTTGTACATTTCATGGAACATTCTATGAACATTTAACCTGATTAGAATGGAAAAGAGTACTTTCCCATAACTTCTATAAGCACTTCCCTGAAAGGTGGGTAAGATAAGGAATAAGCAGTAATATGAATCTGTGTTCAGGGGAACCCACTGGAGACTTGGAGCACAGAAACTGTACAGTAACTGGTCATTTTGGCATGAAACATAATGTTGGGTATAGAACAATTACTACTACAACAGAACACTCCCAAACTCCAAGTTTCCAGATGACAAAGAGGGGGCAAAATTGCAGACAGAGCCATCAAAGGACAGAAGTTTCAGGCCTGATTTGTTAACTTCACCACAAATATGTTCTAGCTATTTTTTTTTCCCCGTGAGGATTTCCAAACATCAAACATTACAATTTTCTTTAAAAAAAAATCTATTTATGTATTTTATGTGTATGGCTGTGCACGTGTTTAGTGTTTGATTTGCATCAGTGAGGTCAGAGTAGCTTCTTTCTCTCTTTCACCGCATGGGTCCAAGAGACTGAACCATCAGGCTTCGTGACCTGCTGAGACATCAACTTTAGCTTTTAATTTAAATATTATCTAGCACCTGCGTTTTCTCTAACACGGGATGTACAGCTAACGTAATTAATATTACGCTTTTCAACTGGCTACAAGCATTCCATGTCAAATTGGTTTTTGATTTTTTTTAACGTTTTGGGCTGCTATTCTGCAGCGTGAGAAGAGGAAATGCAAACAAGAACCTTTCACAAACACTTTGAGATACGTCACTATCATCATCCTCATTTTACACTTGGAACTAAGTAAGAGTTAAAGTGACTTGCAGAAGTCCGGGAGCTGGACGTGGACTCAGGTAGGATCGACCCCCAACCTAATATTTGGTGTTGCCAGAAAGCTGTGGTTAGGTTCTCTTCCTCAGGCCACGGATGCACCCCAAGTTAGCAGAGTGGAATGCGCTGCGAAGAGAGACCTCAAGAGGACAAGCGGCCGCTGCACGCCCAGGTCACCAAGAAGACGGGGGACTCGGCCCGGCTCCCTCCCCGACCCCGGCTCTTCCCGCTGCCGCCAGCCCTCGGCCCGGGAGGCCACCGGGTGCTTCTGTAAATCTGGACGCGAGGGTACGCGGGGAAACCTCTCTTTCTAGGCTGGTTCACCTACAAGGAGGCCTCGCCGCCCAAGCGAAGACACAGGGGTTGCAGTGACCCCGAAGTCTGGGCCCCAACTCACCCCGCCCGCCGGGCCGCAGCTTCCACACGCAGGAGCTTCTGCGCCTGTGCAGAAGGGAACCCGGAGAAGGCGGAACCTGGTGTCCTGGGTGGGGCGAGGGCGGGGTCTGGTGTTCTGGGTGGGCCGGGGGCGGGACTTTGAGTCCAGACCCGGTTCTGGGTTTTCCTTTGGTGGCATGGAGGTTGAAGTGAGGTGGAGGAGTGTAGGTGGAATGTTGGGACGGCTCCCCTGCAGCCATCTGGGACAGTGCCAGCCACAGGGCCTGGATTCAGGTGCTGGCTTTAGTAAGCTGCTCTGATCCTTCTGAGCTGGGTCCCACTTGCTGAGTGCCTTTTGAGATGGCCTCTCTTGTTCCATCAGCCTTCTCGGAACTCTAAAGTCACATCTGAGATTCACTCTGTATGATTTAAACCTTTTTTTTTTTTTTAAATGTGGTTCTCACTTCTGAACTACCTCACACCTATAATTCTGCAGAGTCTGATCATCTGTTACAGCAATGTACACCTTGCTTTTGAATATTTGGTTTGAAATTTAGTTCAACCACTGATTGATGGGCCTCAATCTTCCACAAAGGACAAGTTGTGGTCTAATGGAGAGAGGGTGCTGGGGTAAGATGTTAAAAGATTCCAATTAAGAAAAAAGTTGACTGTTTCTCTGTTATGTTTTTGTTGTTGGTGGTGGTGGTTTTGGGTTTGGGTTTTACTTAAAAATCTAATTCATTTCCATGAGAAAACGTGGCAAAGGAGAGAACTACTCATTTACATTGTTTATAGGAAACATTCATTAGAGAAATACAGTGGAATAAAAATATGCTGGCCAAGATACTGGGTATGGGGTACATAATCATCTTTTAGAAGATCACTTTCTTCCAGGGAAAAAAGAAAATGTTGCATCTGTAAGAACAGTTTGGATTATGATGTAATTTTCAAAGTCTGTATATAAATTTCAAATTTGTGTAAATACAAAGTTTTATATGTTAATATTGAATTTGAAATAGAATATGTAAAAGGTCAAAAGAGCAGATATTTGCATCCTAAATTATATCAGGGATAGGCCTTTTTTTAAAGTATATATTAAGACTCAACTTACAGTTATAGGAAAAAAGGTTGAATTTTACAATTAAAATTTAGATTCTCTTACTAAAAAAAAAGTTTAAGACTTCTGCAATTAATCACTCAATATTTAAGTTTCTCTTAGAATTGATAGAGTGCCATGGCTACCTTGATATCTAATAGATATGCCCTTAGTCTGATCAAAATCTTTGGAGGCTGCAACCGCCATTCAAAGCTGTCTTGAGTATTTGTGGATAAATGAATGGAACTAGAGATCATGTTAAGTATCAGACATAAAGACAAATAACACGTGCTGTTCTCATTTCATCTCTCTTACTGTGATAAAAATACCACAACAACAAACAATCCAGGAGAAAGGGAGTCCATATGTTGGGAAGTCCAGGAAGCAGGAACTCAAGATTAGAAATAGCATACTATAAGAGATAGCAAATATAAATCTTTTGTATCAAATACTATAAAACTCATGTTTAGGACAAAGAATTCACATCTTTTTACCCTATGCCCTTGAAAGACTTTATTCAAATCATTTTAAAAAAACTGTTTCTAGATGTGGTATGGCTCAGCCCTTAGCACACACTTTAATCCCTCTGGCTGGAATACAGACATTCCCTTAGTACACCTTTATTCCCAAACAATGAAGGTAAAGTTAGTTCGTAGAAGAAAGCATCCATGTTTGAAAGTGATGCTAAGTGAGAGGCAGACAAAGTGATGAGTCAGAGAAAGATTTGACAGAACAGAGCATGCCCAACTCTCGTGGAAACAGAAAAGACAGGCTATTTTGGAGAAAGCAGTGCAGACAGAGAAAAGAGAAGGAGGCAGTTTTCACTGAGTCAGGTTTCAGAGAGAGAGAGAGAGAGAGAGAGAGAGAGAGAGAGAGAGAGAGAGAGAGAGA
>NW_021604576.1:8250683-8335008 GCF_004785775.1 Grammomys surdaster | reverse complement strand
AGAGAGAGAGAGAGAGAGAGAGAGAGAGAGAGAGAGAGAGAGAGAGAACAAACTAGACATGGGTGAAGACAGAATGAGCCAGAGAATGAGAAGGAGTCAGAAGGTTAGGACATATTGTTAAAGTTAGTATGAGGCAAAGCTGAGCAAAAAGTCAAGAGAAAGAAGGCAAATTGATTCAATTAGCTTAGAGAGGAGACAGAACAGGAGAGTTAAACCAGCCAGCCAGAGTTCAGAAAGAACTAGAAAGAGTGAGCTTACTTAGCAGTAAGTCTCAGAGGCTGAAAACATTCTACACCTCAATAAGGTTTGTAAGGAGGCTAAAAGCTTCCAGGACTAGGCCTATGTTAACAGATGGAGGTAGTAAGTCTCCAAGATGACAATTATATCAGGTAAATACAAGCTTCTTTTACATAGTCACCTGAGACATACCTGCAGACCAGTGTAATATAAACAATCCAACACTGAGATTTTTCTTCCTAGATGATTCTAAATTGCATTAAATTGACAATTAAACCTAACACCCACATAGTTTTTCTCTCATATGGGAATCTACAAATACATACATATATACATACATACATACATACATATATACATATATACATATGTAGGTATCTTATATATATATATACATGCATATAAAATATATATATATAATATGAAAATATATTATGTATTTTATATTTATATATATATATACAATATATATATATTATATATATATATATGCATGCGAGATGGCCTAGTACGTAAGAGTGCCTGCCATTAAGCATGACAACTTGAGTTCAACTTGAGTCCAATCCCCAGATCCCAAATAAATGTTTAAGGAGTATGATGATTTGTATATGTTTAGCCTATGGGAAGTGGCACCATTAGGAGGTGTGGCCTTATTAGAGGAGGTGTGGCCTTGTCAGAGGAAGTGTGTCACTGTGGAGGCAGGGCTTTGAGGTAATAAATATCTTCAAGCTCTGCCCAATGTGAGACAGACAGTGTCTCCTTGGCTGTCTTCAAATCAAGACGTAGAACTCTCAACTCCTGCTTCAGCATCATGGCTGCCTGGATACTACCATGCTCTCTATAATGATGATAATGGACTGAATGTTGGATTCTGTAAGACAGCCCCAATTAAACATTGTCCCTTATAAGAGTTGCCTTGGTCATAGTGTCTCTTCATAGCCATAAAACCCTAAGACAGAATTTGGTACCAGGGACTGGGGTATTTCTGTGATAGGCTTGACCGTTTTTGTTTAAAGGACTGTGTATTTTGGGACTTTGGAAAGAAGTGGAATGCTTTAAGTGGAGTTTACTGGACGAGCCTAGTAGAAATATGAAAGACAGTGGTGCTGAGGGTGATTTGAACTATGCAGTCCTTGCTCTAGAGGTTTCAGAGAAGTGGAATTTTAATATGTTGCTTGGAGATTATTTGTTTTGGTGAAGAATATGGAAGTTTTTTGCCTTATCTGAAGAGTCTGCCTGAGGTTAAGGTGAAGAGATTCAAATTAATTGCATTGACAATGAAGTCTCAGTGAAGCCCAGAAGAGACTTTGTCCTCTGGTGTACACTCATAAAGATCATTTTGATCAAGTGTAACAAGCTCGGAAAGAAAAATACACATTCCAGGAAGTGGAGTGGAGCTAAATCCTGTGTTCAAAGATATTAAATGGAATTAAGGGAGTGGTGACCTCAGGCAAGATCTCACCCAGATAAGCGTATATTTGTGTTTGTGTTAGGCATTATTGTTACCTGGCTATTGATTTTATTTGGACTTTCAAAATCTAGAATGAACTACAATCCAGAAATGGAGGGCACACCTGTGATCTAAATCTTGAGGCTAGAGAATACGAGTTTTGGATCTGGATATTGACATGGGATGACAATAGCTTTTGGTCTGGATCTTGGGGCATAGTGGCTATGAAAAGCTTAGGTCCAGCCATAGTGATGCATGCCTTTAATCCCAGGAAATAGATACAGGAAGATCTCTGAGTTCAGGGCCAGCCTGGTAGACCTGCTCCTATAGTTTCAAGTAGAGAAAAGCTTAAGTCCAGGCATGGTGGATCATGCCTTCAATGCAGCACTCTGGAGTCAGGGATGCAGATCTCTGAGGTCAAAATCAGTCTATAGAGCAAGTTTTAGGAAAGCCAAGTGTGATGGTCTGTATATGCTCAACCCAGGGGGTGGCACTATTAAAAGGTGTGGCCCTGTTGGCGTAGGTATGTCACTATGGGTTTGGGCTTTAAGATCCTCATACTAGCTGCCTGGAAGCCAGTGTTCTGCTAGAAGCCTAAAGATGAAGATGTAGAACTCTCAGCATCTCCTGCACCATGCCTGCCTTGATGATGATGGACTGAACCTCTGAACCGGTAAGCCAGCCCCAATTAAATGTTGTCCTTAAAAGAGATACCTTCATGGTGTCTGTTCACAGCAGTAAAACCCTAACTAAGACACAAAGCTTAGGCAGAGAATGAATTTACTGAAAACAGAAAGCTGGTGATAATTTAATAGAACAAGGTAGGCATGTTCCAGCCCCAATAAGCAGCAGAACCAACAGCTTCAGCCATGTGGCTCTAGCCTTAGAGTCAGTAGAAGGAGTTGCTAGCTAGAACTAAGAAATTAGTAGTGATCAAGAAGAGACCAGCATTACTGAGGTGAGATTTTCTGGCAAGTGTTTTCTAAGAGCACAAAGGTGTTCCATAGATAGACATGCTGGCAGCTGGACTTAGTATTATGTTAAGATTCACCTAGGTCATACTAGTTTTAAAGGTGTGACTGGGTTATAGAAAGCAACTGAGGCTTGGTACTGTGACTTGGTACTGCCTTTCATCAAGAAAGCCCTTGGTGAAAGTGTAGGCTCTCTCAGTTGCAGTTAATGGCTCTAGACGGAAGGGGTCATGCACAGAAGTGAGGCTTGGCACCATGAAGAGAGTCTACGAGAAGCTATTGGTGAAGCCTAGTTGCAGCAGAAGAACCAGCATATTGGAGATACCAGTACATGGGATGATCACCAAGAACAGCAGCAGCAATGGAGTGGAGTCAACCAGAGCCTAGAGTGCTACAGAGGGCAGAGGTAGAGAAGTGACCCAAGCCGTTTGGAGGAGCCTAGAAGATGATGTGTGGATACCAGACTTTGGAACAAGAAACTGTGAAGCTGAAGTTGATTTCGATACCCCAAGATATTAGAGATGTCAGAGCTGTGGGATGCCTGCTGACGAAAGCTGCTAAGAAGGAGTGGAATCAGCCCAAAAGAATGAAGTTTTTTACAGTCATCAAGAATGAAAGCAGTTGGAGGTCTAAGCAGTTGGAGTGTTTGCTTTGACATTGGACATGGAGACATGGAGTTTAGAGTTTGCCCAGCTGGTTTTTGGTCTTGCTTTGGTCCAGTATTTCCTCACTGTGACATTTTGGAATGGTAATTTATAGCCTGTGCCATGATCTGTTGAAAGTATGTGATCTGCTTTTTGATTTTGATATTATAGGAGATTACAATCAAGTGGTTACATGAGTCTCAGAAGAGACTTTGGACTTTGGACTTTTAAAGATTGTTGGGACAATGGTAGACTATAGGACTTTTGAAGTTGTACTAATTATATTTTGTATTATGCTATGGTTAAGTATGGCCCTATAGGCTCATATGTTTGAGAAAGCCTATGGGGACCAAGGAGTAGAATGTGGTGGTTTGAATACGCTTGGCTTATAGGAAGTGGAACTTACTGAAGGAGGTATGACCTTGCTAGAGGAGATGTGTCTCTGTGGAGACAGGGCTTTGAGGTAATATATATGCTTAAGCTCTGCCTAGTGTGAGACAGTCTCCCCTGGTTTCCTTCAAATCAAGATGTAGAACTCTCATCTCTGTCTCCAGCATCATGTCTTTCTTGACGCTGCTAGGCTTCCTATTATGATGATGATGGACTAAACCTGTAAGCCAGCCCCAATTAAATGCTGTCCCTTATAAGACTTGCCTTGGTCATGGTGTCTCTTCACAGCAGTAAAACCCTGACTAGGACAAGGATAATTGACTCTGCAAAGTTGTCTATGTTTTCCTTCATATGAGTTGTTGTGGTCATGGTATCTCTTCACAGCAATAGGACACTGACTAAAATAAGAGATAAGAGAACACATTACAGGTTTCATTACACATGCTGTGGAACACATGTGTCCCCTACACACACCAAAAATTTAAAAAGTAAATTATAAACAATTAGGAAAAACATAGTAGTAGATAAAACCTTTGGCATAGACATCTGATGTGGTTTGTTAAATACTGAGTTATTGGATTTAGGGAGATCACTCAGTTGAAGGGCTGGCTACACAAGCCTGAGGACTTGAATTCAGAATCTCAGAACAGGATGCGGTGGAACTCCAGTGCTGAGGGAGACCTGGGTGGGAGTGCAGAGACAGCCTTCCTGATGTGGTCATCTTACTTTTTTAAAAATAATTTTGTATTTATTTAGTTTATGCATATGAGTGCTTTGTTTTCATATGTGTCTGTGCACCACATGCTTTCCTGGTACCCTCAGAGATCAGAAGAAAGCATTGGAGTTCCTGTATAGGGAACCATAGATTGTTGTGAATTTCCATATAAATGTTGGAGATTGAACCTGCGTCCTTTGCAATAGCAACAAATACTCTTAACCATGAAGCCATCTCTGTACTGATTTGATCATATTCAGGTTCAGTGAGAGACCCTTTCTCAAAAAATAAAGGTTAGTATCATTGAGGAAAGATACCCAATATCAACCTCTGCCCTCCATACACACATATGCATACCCTCTCTAACAAGTGCTTATATTACATACACATACAGACAACATACTACACACACCTAACATACAATAAAAAATAATGATTTGTTAAAATAGGCTGATTTCAAAGTGTATATTTAATGAAATTATTCCTTGGACATACATTTTAATTTCAGTTGAACTTAATATGTTAGTTTTTAATGGACTAAATTCCAGTTCAATTCAACTTTTATTATGTTTGGAGAAGTAAACTCAGGAGAACGTTAAGGGAATGAGAGACTTCGTGTGTGTGGCGGAGGGAGTACCAACACTCCCAACCCCACACATGCCCTAATCCCTGAAACCTATAATGTGATCTCTGATCTGATATCTTAGTCAATGTTCTATTGCTGTGAAGAGATACCATGATCACAACAGCTCGTATGAAGGAAAACATTTAATTGGGGCTGGCTTACAGTTTCAGAGGTTTAGTCCATTATTGTCATGACAGAAATTATGGTAGCACACAGGCAGACGTGTTGGAGTGGTAGCTGAGAGTTCTACATCAGACCCTGCAGGCAACAGGAAGAGAGAGACTCACTGGTCCTGGCTTAAGCCTTTGAAACATTAAAGGCTGCTCCATTACATATTCTTCTGAACGAGGCCACATGTCCAATTGCCTCTCCCTAAGTATTCAAATATATGAGTATGTGAGGACCATTCCTATCCAAACTATCACACCTGGTCAAAGGGCTCTGCAGATATTATCACATATAAACTGTCCAGAAGTGGGGAGACTGACTTTGATTATTTCAGTGACCTGAATGTAAAGGTCCTTAAAGGGAGAAGAGAGAAGGGCAAATGAAAGAGCTTACAGTAGATTCAAGGCTCAGCCAGAGAGATTAGAAGATGCTTTAGATAGTGGCTTTGAAGATAGATAGAGTCCAAGAGCCAAAAAATGAGGCAAGTAAAAACAAAATAAAGCCGAGCAGTGGTGGCGCACGCCTTTTAATTCCAGCACTTGGGAGGCAGAGGCAGGTGGTGGTCTCTGAGTTCGAGACCAGCCTGGTCTACAGAGTGAGTTCCAGGACAGCCAAGGCTATACAGAGAAACCCTGTCTCGAAAAACCAAAAATTAAAAAAAAATAAAATAAAACCTTTCCAGGAGCTTTTTAAAAATACACATATTTTCCAGACACATTGATTTTAGTTAAGTATGCTAGCTTCAAAATTATAAATAATTTTTTTTACTCCAGTAAATATGTGGTGATTTGTTAATGTAGCAATTGGAAGCTAACACTCTAAAGCGGTTGAATTTAACCCTGCCAAAAACCTTGCCAAATAAAGTAAAATAATAACTGTGTGGCAGTACCCCTTTCTGCCGGTGCTGGCTGCGGGGCGCTCAAGAGCCTGGACAGCGCCGGTGGGAAGAAGAGCAGGAAGGAGCCGAGGAAAGGAAGTGGTCAGCAGCCCCCCGGGTCCCAGAGAGCCCATTGTGATGCTGGCCAGGCTGGTGCTTGGGACCTCATGCAGGGCGGCCCTAGGATCAGTGGAGCCTGCTCTTGGCGGTGAGCTTGACAATCCCTGGGAAAGGAAAGGCGCTTGATTTCGGGTACCGGGGAGGGGATGACATTGACCATACTCTCTTCTTTAGACTTCTAGTTAACAATAAAAGTGAATCCTGCTGCGATCGGCACGTAGGTATGTAGTGCCCACATGCAGTATTTTGCTCCTTTTGATCCTCCAGATTCCATGCTCTCGCAGACTGGAGATATGCTAATGAACACAGCGACAGAGTAAATATGGCACCAAGGTTATTTATAATGGGAATGAATTGTGCGAGTTTGAGTGATGAAGGTCAATTCATCCCTCAAAGGAGCTAGCAAGAAGGCTCCGGAGAGGCTAAGTTACAAACCTGCCCTTTTAAACTTACTATTGGGATGATCCACCAGGGACAGAGCTCATCGCTTCAGAAAACAGACTCACCCCACCCCCACCCACCCGAATTAAACGCATTAGAACTAGGAAAGTACTCTCCCTCCTATGCGTTTCGCAAATTCGGAAGCAGAAGGCAGAGAAGTGAAAATAGTTATCAACTTAACTGGGTCTAAAGCTCAATCCATGGCATCAGTATCTACTCTGTATTTTATTTTTAAATATCGTCTCTTCTTTCGCATCAATTTTCTTCCAAAGATGCAGCCTCAGCAGTCCAGCAAGCTAGCCTCCCTTGCTCTTTTCTTAACGCCTTAAGTTACTGAAGATGGGCTTTTTCTGTGCAAATTGTTTTTTTTCACCTTCGGTAGCAATTATTTATTAGACAACCAACCTACCAGACCTTTTACAGGGGATACAACTCCCACAACTAAGAATTTCACCATTTGTGTCTGGATGGGTGAAAAGGAGACAGATACAAGTCCATAGCCCTATCCAGTACGACTATAAATGAAAACCCTCAGAGTTTGAATTGATCAGAATGCCAGAGGAGAGTGCCTTTGTGTATTTTTTAAATTTACTATAGTTTACTAACCAGTCACTTATAGAAAATTTTAGTTTCAGGTTTTTATTATAAAATTATTTGATAACCATCATGTAATCTACCCTGTGTACATAAACAACTATTTTTACTAGAATGGATACCTAGAACTAGAATTGTTAAAGGGAAGTGGCAAGCAATATGAAATAGACATGAAAGGAGAGGTCAGTGTCCTGTGTAGAAATGAAGAAGAGAGAGAGAAATTTACCTCAGAAGGAGCAGTATGATATAATTCATGACAACAGGAATAATTAATTGATTCCACTGTATATACATTAATTTTATTTAAACCCAAAGGCATGCATGCATTCATTAGCTTTCTTGGTGCTACAACATAATACCTGATAGTGTGTGTGTGTGTGTGTGTGTTCACACATATATTCTATAATACTTAGCCATTTTTTGTCTTCAGTGTAAGAACTGATGAGTGTTTCTTTGGTTGAACACCAGACCAAGTAGACAATTTATAAAAAAAGGATAGAGCATACAAAACAGCTATAGCTTGGTGCAAATAAACAGTGCACAGAAAAAGCCCATCTTCAGTAATTTAGGGTGTTAAAAAAGGAACAAGGGAGGCTAGCTTGCTGGGCCACTGTGGCTGCTTCTTTGAAAGAAAAGACAATATTTAAAAATAAAATAAAATAAAACATTTTTTAAAAAACTAAAATTTTCTATACATGACTGTTAGTAACTGGTTAGTAGTACATCCCTACTTTGGAATATATGCAATTTTAAAAAGCTAAATATGTATGTGACTCCAAATTGAGAGTCTTGGGGAAGGTGAGACTAAAGGAAAATACGTGGTTGCTTCGGGCTTTGATCACAGAGTGGAACAGCAAGAAAACCCATCTTCATACCTTCTACCCCACAAGTGAGTGAAGCTGAATCATAGGAAGTTAAAAGCCAGTCTGATGACTACAGGGAAAAGAAACTATCTTTGATCCAGTTCCAAGAGTTGTTGTTGTGGGTACATTTTCCAAGGTTGGTGAATAGTGCTAGAATCAGGTTTAAGAAAATTTATGAAATTACATAATTTTCCAGTTTCTTACCATGCCACATAGGAAAAGTGTGAATTCAGCCTGCTGTCTCTAATTTGAATAGGTTGATTCCTTTATTTATTTATTTATTTATTTATTTATTTATTTATCTATTTTGTGAACCACCATCAAATATTGGAATCAAACCCAAGTCTACTGGAAGAACAGTAAGTGCTTTTAACCACTGAGCCATCTCTCTAGTCCCCCTTTAAGAGTTCTTAATGACAATGTCTGAGAGAATCCATTTCCCCATGCCTTCACCAATACTTGGCTTTGTCTCAGTTTGGGTTTTACTACGGTGAACAGACACCATGACCAAGGCAACTCCTATAAAGGACAACATTTAATTGAGGCTGGCTTACAGGTTCAGAGGTTTAGTCCATTATCATCAAGGCAGGAGCATGGCACCATTCAGGGAGGAATGGTGCAGATGAGCTGAGAGTTCTGCATCTTGATCTGACTGCATCTGTTAGAAAACTGATGATTCTGGACTGGGCGGAGCTTCAAAGCCCACCTGACTTCCTCCAACAAGGCCACACCTCCTAATAGTGCCATTTCCTGGGGCAAGCATATTTAAACCACCACGGGCATTATCAATAATTTTAAGTTTTATAGGCCTGAAACAACAATTTAACTCTTATATTTCTTCTTGTG
Source organism: Grammomys surdaster (assembly GCF_004785775.1). NCBI lineage: Eukaryota > Metazoa > Chordata > Mammalia > Rodentia > Muridae > Grammomys > Grammomys surdaster. Next base: position 8,326,067 of record NW_021604576.1, on the reverse strand, counting down.
TTTTGGTTTTTGGTTTCTCGAGACAGAGTTTCTCTGTATAGCCATTGCTGTCCTGGAACTCACTCTGTAGACCAGGCTGGTCTCGACTCAGAGATACACCTGCCTCTGCCTCTCAAGTGCTGGAATTAAAAGGCATGTGCTACCACTGCCCAGCTAACACTTATATTTTTTTTAACTGTAGTGAGATTAGGCCACTTTTCTCATTTTACTGCTCATTTTCATTTTGCCTGTCAATTTTCTGTTCATATATTTTCCACCACTTGGGTTCTTGGCCTTATCCTGGTATTCCTATGAGCTCTATTTTAGTAATATTACTTCCAATCTTTTCATCTACCTATGCCTTCTTGCCTGCCACTTGACCTCAAATTGTTCATGGTGCATTTCTCACATTTAAGGACAAACCTTTAAGAACAAACCTTTTATGACTTTTGTCCCCAAATTTCAATTATATACACGTTATCTTAGTATCTTTAAGATATTAGCTTTATATTTGTTTAAGGAATCAAGAGCTTGGTTACAGTCTTCCAGTCGACTGAAAATTTTATTGATCACTTTTCCCACCTAATTTGAGACAGGCTTCCTTTTGACCAGAGTCCAGGTGTACCTTTGGCATGGGTACTAACAAACGTGTGAGCTCTGCTCAGCACATCACAGCGATTGGCCAGTGGCATGTCTTTAGGGTGTTTTCTTGATTAAAGACTTATGGGAGAGGAGCCAACCTGCTGTAGGTGTGCCACCTCTGCACAAGTGATCCTGGGATGTGTGAGAAAGTAGGTTGGGCAAGCCATGGAGAACTAGCAAATATGCAGCAATTGTCCATGGCCTGTGCATCAGTTTCTACCCTGGATTCCTGTCCCTTGCTTCCTTCTCTGAAGGATTTATGAAGGATTTATAAAGTAACATAAACGCTTTCTTCCCAATTTACTTTTGGTCGTGGTGTTTTATCACAGTAAAAGAGGCTCTAAGATACACAGGGTACTATCTTTAATCACAAAGGGGAATGAAGTTAAATTTTTCTTCATGCTGTCACTTGAGTTAGAGTGGTCTTAATGAATTATGGATATAAGACAATTATTAAATGTCTGATATGTTTCTTAGCTCTTGCTAACTAAAGGTCTGGAGAGAATATGGAGCTGGCAGAAGGCCAGCTGCCGAGCATTCAGAGCAAAACGACAGGCTGCATCCTGTTGTTCAGTCAGAATTGGAAAATTCCATATTGGAAAATATTTTTGTGATCTGCTCATGACACTTTTTTCTTTTTAGGGATACTCGGCAGAGCCAGGGGCCTCACATATTAGAAAGAAACACTTCACTCCTGAGCTATCTCCCCATGTAGCTTCCGACATCAAATGTATAGTTTTCCTACACCAAGCTAATTCTCTAATAATTTGAGTCTTAAATTTTAACTCTGAATAAACTACCCAGAGTTACTAAAGACACCAATAAGGACTTTCTAACAAAATGATCCCCACCAAACCCAAGTCCAGTATTCTCTTATTTCTGACCAGCTGACTATAAGTCAAAGATGCCCGAGACTCCTTTCTCAGGTTCCTTAATTTCCTAACAACTCAGATGAGCATCTTTATTAGCTTATTTTAAATTATTAAAGAGTACAGATGAATAACCTGCGGAAGAAGTAATATGTTATGTAGAGGTAGTCATGGTATAGGATCTAGAGGAGTCTTACATGTATGTGTTTTCATTTTCCTGGAGCTGGGGAGTGCCATGTTCCAACACATGGATGTGTTAACACAGCAGATCTCCAACTCCCTAGATGGAAGATTTTAATGGAAATGTCATAATATAAGCACTGCTTATGACTAATTCAACAATCTAGGCTTGTTCCACTGCACAGAAGACCAAGTCTGAAAGTTCCACATTCCATTCATGACTTGGTGTTTTTAAAACAAAAGCCCAAACGTTCGATTTCACCAAATGAAGACTCAGGAGCCAGATGCAGTGGTGAAAGCCTGCTAGCTCAGAAAGGCAAAGAAAACACCCAACTCACCTTTCTCCTCAACCCACATCGCAGAACAACAACAACAACAAACCAGTTCTCCTTCTCCACACCATCTTAAAAACGCTTCCAACTGAATGTCCCTACCTTCTACTTCCTGTGCTTCTCTTTATCTGTCTTCACTTCTTCTCACTCTATTTTTTTTCCTATGTTCACTTCCTGTCAACTGGTTGCTTGCTCCATTTCTTGAACTATGGTTGATTTTATTCAATCTTGTTTACAATAAACTGAAAGCTCTCAGATTAAAGGTGTGTGCTGGGGCAGAGTCACACCACAACTAGAGAGACGTTTTTCCAGTATACAGTCTCACAGTGTGATCAAATAACCTGCGATAGCTTGATCTTTCTGGTGATCAGTGCCACCCTGAGGTTGTCTAGGTCAAAGAATCTCATTTAAAACACAGGATCATATCTCATCCTCAGAAATTCTATGTACTTCTGTCAGGAGTCAGAAACCAGGAGCAGAGTATGTATCCAGACTTTATTCAAGTAAAAAGGTAAACTCAGTTATGTCATCTAACTATAATTTGTAGCTGTTAATACCAGTGTCTCTTTACAGCTGTCTGAACTTATTTCTTTCAGGTTTGAAGTCAGCATGGGGAAGCCAACATTTTTGTTCCACTCTTTCTAAGGGTGTGACTTATAGGGAACTAAAAAACCTATTGAACTCCAAAGATATTATGTTAATTGATGTTAGAAATACATGGGAAATTCTTGAGCATGGAAAAATACCTGGATCAATCAACATACCATGTAAGTGATATGTGTTTTTAAAAAGATTTATTTGTATGCTTAATAACTGATTATCTCCAAAACTTAATTGAATGCCTTAACATTTTCTCCCAGTGGATGAGGTAGCTGAAGCTCTGCAGATGGACCCAAGGGACTTCAAAGAGAAGTATCGTGAAGTGAAGCCATCCACATCTGACCGCCTAGTGTTTTCTTGTTTAGCTGGAGTGAGAAGTAAGAAGGCTATGGACACAGCGATATCACTGGGCTTTAACAGGTGTGTGAATGAAGAAAATACCCGATTGAGCACTGTGTATTGCAATATGATAATGACATTTGGGAAGCTAGGGCTATAAGTCAATGGTAGTGTAATTGCTTACTATGTGAAAAGCCCTGGATTCAATCCCCAGCATACAAAAATAAAAATAAACATGTCTTATTTTATATAAGGATGTCTTGGGGAGGGGACAGGACTGGAGAAACTGCACAAAGATTAACAGCACCATCAGCAATTCTAGAGAACCCAGGTTGAATTCCCAGCACCTACATGGCACACCTCATAGCTGTCTGTAACGCCACTTCCAAGACATATGCTGCCCTCTTCTGGCCTTTTTGGGCATGCGTGCATGTGGTGCACAGCCACACATGCAAATAAAGCACCTACACACATACATAACAAAAATTTAAAATTTCAAGGCCAGTCAGTACTACATTGATATTTTGTCTCAAAACAAAACAAAACAAAAACCAAAAGTTTCTTGGGGCTGGTGATATAATTTAGTGGTAAACCATGTTCTTTACACCCGCAAGTCCCTGGATTTAAGCTCTACTACTACAGGGGCAAAAAAAAAAAAATACTGCTAATAAAAGCAGTATAACCAGGCAGTGGTGGCGCACGGCTGTAATCCTAACACTCAGGAAGCAGATATAGGCGGGTCTCTGTGAGTCTGAGACCAGTCTGGTCTACAGAGTTCCAGGATAGCCAGCGCTATTCAGAGAAACCCTGTCTCGACAAGCTTAAATAAATAAATAAATAAATAAATAAATAAATAAATAAATGTAACATGGGGACCAAGGGCCTGTATCTTTCCAACCTACTTTTATAAATGTTTTTAGGAAATGTAGAATCTGAATAATATGGTGAGTGGCTAATGCAAAACTCTTCTGTTAGGAAGCAACACTAACTGATGTATCTTTGCAGTGCTCAACATTACGTTGGAGGATGGAAGGAATGGATAAGCTATGAAAGTTCAGAGAAGAAACAAGAAAGTTGACCTTTGGAACAATAGACTCTGTGTTCATATATGCAAGAATGGTTGATTAAGCAAAAGAAAATCCCAGCCTTGGCACCAAAGGCTAATAGATTCTGTTTGACTACTTGGTGACTGTTTTGCTCATCTGAGAACTGAGGGTGCTGCTCCCCTGAACATTTTCAAAGACCACTGCACACTGAGATAATATGAATTGCCACTGAAATATATAGATTCTCCAGTTCATTTTTTTTATTCTTCTCTTATGCATTACATCCGAAACCAGTTTCCCCTCCCTCTACAGTTAATTTTTACGTATTTTGGTATTCCATAATCAACTTGTATTATCTAACCATGTGTGATCATGGCTGTGAGCAAAAACACTGTGTCCCAATTTTAAATAATAACTGAGCTTCTGGTTTGAGCCCCAGATTTGTAGGTCCAGTACTTGAAAGATGAAAGCAGAAAGATTGCTATGAGTCTGAGTCCAGATGAGACTTTGGAGACCCTGTTTCGAAAGAAAAGAATCTGGTGTCTGGAGAAGTCAACTCTACTCAGGAAAACTCATTCACAGCATCTGAAGACTCATGGCAATGTGTGGCCAGAATAGTAACAAGGCAACTCAATTTAAAATTATAATTATTGTGAGGATAAAAATCGCAATGGGTTATGACCATGGAGGGCAAAGTAACCTAGAAGAGACCAGGAACATTTGTGGGATACTAGAGATATTCTATGGCAGTGTCAGAAATGTCAGCAGTGTGTGTCAAAACTCATCAAAGCAAACATAAAAATAGGTGTTGTTACAACTTATATACCTCAGTTTCAAAACTAATAAAATATTATTCCTGTTTGACTCCCTCTAGCATGTATGTACTTCTTTAAAATGTTAAGTTATATGCTTGTTAGTGTGCTGGCATAATAGTAACAAGGTAAACTTGCATTTTCCTACCTGCTTCTTCTGACCATTTGTTTTTTATTCTCATTTGCGGAGTTATTTAGATCATGTAGGACGTCCCTAGCAAAGCTCTCGAGATACTTCCTTGTCCAAAATAAGTGGAAGCCATTGAAAAATGTGGAAATACAAGCATTTGAACTTCTGTCTCCACAGTGGCAGTCTGATTTATTGATTGTTCCTATTAGGAGTAGGAATGCTGCAACACACACACACACACACACACACACACACACACACACACACACACATGCACACACACACATACACACACACATACACACACACACACATACACACATACACACACACACACACGGGGGGGGGGGAAGGGGGCACAGGTTAGTATACTTAAAGGCATTACTGAAGCAGCAAGGCTTTGGAAGATCTATGACCTTAAGGATAAAAAGAGTGTAGAGAATGTACCCAAATTGTAGTCCTAGGCCCATGACTACAGCCTGGATAGTGCCTGGCTTTTAGTTACAACTAATGGTGCTGACAAGCCACAAATTGATCAGTCCTCTCAAGAACTAAATGTCAACTAACACCCCCCCCATGCAGACATCTTCCTGATCCTGATAGATGAATATATGAACTAAGTATGAATTTTATGTTTCATGTCACCAAATGTTCTTCCAACTATTTAGAAGTATAGCAAACTTCTTACCTTAAGGCCAGGCCAAAAAGTAGGTGACAAACCAGATTTTGACTAAATCTGTTTGTGGTTGTCTGAATGAGAGCCAAAGGCTATTTCAAGTGTTCATATATAATGTTCAGACGTTTATCAAAACTTGTTAGGCAAAACAGTAGTCAAGATATTTTTGGGTTTGTTTTTGTTTTTGGAGACACCGTCTTACTGTATAGCTATAGCTGGCCTGGAACTCATATGTAGACCAGGCTGGCCTCAAACTCAGAGATTGCTTGCCTGCCTCTGTTTCCCAAATGCTGGGTGGAATTCAAGGTGTGGGACATCATCAGTATTCAGTATCTTATAATTGAAAAGTAACAGGAAAAAAAAGAGCAGGGTATAGTGGTATATGCTTATAGCCCCAACACTTGGGAGGGGGAGGCAGAAGGATTCAAGGTCCCCAGCTACAGAGAAAAAGGGCCAGCTTGAGCTATATGAAGCCCTGCTTCAGAGGGGGAAAAATAGAAACAGAACCAGAGGGGATTTACAAATTGGACTTTTAGACATAAAGATTAAAGTAATGATTTTTGTTTGGATTTCTATTGCTGTGAAGAAACACTGTGACCACAACAATTCTTATAAAGGAAAACATTTAACTGGGGCTGGCTTACAGTTCAGAGGTTTAGTCCATTATTGTCATGGCAGGAAACATGGTGGCATGAAGGCACATATGCTGCTGAATAAGGAGCTGAGAGAGTTCGACATCTTGATCTAAAGACAGCCAGTATGGTAGTTTGAATACACTTGGCCTAGGGAGTGGTACTATTAGGAGGTGTGGTCTTTGAGTAGGTGTGGCCTTGTTGGAGGAAGTATGTACTTGTGGTCATGGACTTTAAGACGCCCCACCCACCCCCATCCTAGCTTCCTGGAAGCCAGACTTCTAGCTGCCTTTGGAACAAGAGGTGGAACTCTCAGCTCCTCCAGCCCCACAGCTGTCTGGATGTTGCCATGAGAATTTGATCCCCAGCAGGACTGTGAACCATGGAGACTGGGCACTATCTTCTGAGACCTCAAAGCCTAGCCCCACAATGACACACTACCTCCAACAAGGCCACACCTACCTCAACAAGGCCACACCTCCTAATAGCGCCACTCCCTATGGGTCATGCATTCAAACACATGAGTCTATGAAGGCCACTTCTGTTCATATCACCTTAGTAACTGTAACTAAAAACAAGTAAACTAAAACACATTCAGTAATTTGATGATGTAAGTAAGGAGAACAATATCAAAAGACAGGAAGTATCAAATAGAGATTCTGGCCTGTAATCTCAGCTACTCTAGAGGCTGGGGCAAAAGGATTTGAGTTCAAAGGCAAGCTAGGAAAATTAATGGGAACCTAAGAAAACTAAGAAAGGGTAGGTATGTAGCTTAGTATTAGCACATTTAACTAGGCCACACAAGGTCCTGTTTTGATTCCTGGTAACCAAATATAACAGAAGATAACGAACATCCAACAAATGTTAAAAAGTTTTATCACAGACACAGATAATAAGATTACTGTCAGTGAAAAGTTAGAGGTTTACATATATTGTAATGATGTTGAAAAGAACAAATTACAGAAATATACTATGTATTCTAGGTTTTATTTTTTTAAAAGATTTATTTATTTTATGTATGAGAGTACATTGTCGCTGTCTTCAAACACACCAGAAGAGGGCATCAGATCCCATTACAGATGGTTGTGAGCCACCATGTGATTGCTGGGAATTAAACTCAGGACCTCTGGAAAAGCAATGAGTACTCTTAACTCTGAGCCATCTCTGCAGCCCATTAGTCTAGTTTAAACCACGAAATAACATAATTTATTAGTCATTTCAACATAGCTACGGAAGTAAGGAATGCCACCTTCGGAATGGTTTCCATTGAGGGAAGAGAAAGACACAGGTATTTACAACATTGTTTACAGTCTACTTAATGGTTGTTACTTATTATTGCCACCTTCTCTATGTAGGGCCTAGGGAGAGGACAGATGAGAACGAGCTCCTTAGGAAGGTTTCTTATTCCCAGAAAACACTGTGAGGAAATGGCCGGAAGGCATGAGGCTAGGTATCTAGATACGACCAACAGGGGGAAGGAAAGAAGCTCTAGAGGGCCTAGAAAATACCCAAGTCAGAGTTCCTTTAGCAAATTCCCAGCACTTGGGTGCCTCCCATCCCAAAGAGAGCTGTTTGCTTGCTTGAGTAAAGCTATGGCAATCATCTTGCTGAGGAGGAAAGGTAAAAGAGGGCAGGTTCCTTGCTTACCACGTTTGGTGTTCCTCTTTGTCCCAGTACTGGTTGGGCTATACGCCTGTGTCTTAGTTAGAGTATCCATAGGTGTGGAGAGTTACCTTGACAACAGCAACTTATAAGGAAAAGCTTTATAAGAAATGCTTATAAAGAAAAGCATTGGGGTTTGCTTACACTTTAGAGATATAGTCCATTTTCAGAATGGCAGGAAGCATGGTGGCATGAAGGCAGACATGGTTCTGGAGGAGGAGCTTAGCGGTCTACATCTGGATCTGCAGGCAGCAGGAAGAGGAAGAGAAGAAAGAGGGGGGGAGAGAGGAAGAGAAAAGAGAGAAGAGGAAGATAGAAGCGATAGAAAAGAGAGAGGGAAGAGAGAGAGAGAGAGAGAGAGAGAGAGAGAGAGAGAGAGAGAGAGAAGGGAGAGAGGGAGGGAGACTGGGCCTGGCTTGGGCTTCTGTAATCTCAAAACCCACAATGACATACTTCCTCCAACAAGGCCGCATCTCCTAATGCTTTCCAAATAAAGCGCTCCCTGATGACTAAACACTCGATATACAAGCCTATGGGGGCATTCTCTTTCAAATTACCACAACCTGGGAAAGGAAAGGACTATGGGGAAGACCACACCTCTGCTCTACCGTTTCTTCACCCCACACCCAGATACTCTGAGGCCCTTTCTGTAGTTACTTGAAGGGGTTGGTCCTTCAAGTGAAGCCTTGTAAGACTAGCTTCTTGTGTCATGTTTTTAAAGATGCCAGATCAACGGAAAACATCTGTGCTAGGGGTACTGTGCTGCTTTTTGTCAAATTGACAAAAAAACAAAAAACAAAAACAAAAAAACAAAACAAAACAAAAAAACTAGACATGTCTGGGAAAAGGAAACCTCAACTGAAGAACTGCCTCCATTAGACTGTCCTCTGGAAATGTGTGTGGGACATTTTCTTCATTGATGTAAGATTCCCCCTTACTGTGAGCAGTGCCACACCTGAGAAGGTGGTCCTAGGTAATATAAGCAAGCAGGCTTGGGCTGGAGAAATGGCTCATAGGTTAAGAGCACTGATTGCTCTTCAAGAGGTCCTGAGTTCAATTTCCAGCAACCACATGGTGGCTCACAACATTCTGTTATGGGATCGTATGCCCTCTTTTGGTGTGTCTGAAGACAGCTACAGTGTACTCATATACATAAAATAATAAATCTTAAAAAAAAAAAAAAGCAGACTCAGCAAGCCAAGGGGAACAAGTCACTAAGTGGTGTTCCTCCAGACTGGTCCAGTTCTTGCCTCCAGGTTCCTGCTTTGAGCTCCTGCTCTGATTTTTCACAGTGATGCATTGTGATGTGGAAATGTAAGCAAGAATAAACTCTTTCTTCTCCTTAGTTGTTTTTAGTCAGTGTGGTTTTTTTTTCACAGCAACAAAAAAGTGTATGAATTGAGGTAGCTTTTAAAATGAAAAAGGATGGCAATAAAGTCCCTCGTGGTCCTAAAGCATACCCTTCTTAATACCCTTTGGGTTGGCCTGTGTCTGGCATCTTATGAAGCGTGAGAGTGTAAGTAATCCTTGAGCAGGAAGAGACAAACATCAGTCTTTTAAAAAGTTCAGCAGTAACAAGTTCATAATGTTTTGTCCTTAACCCATTATTTTTCAGCTGCATGTAGAGGGTGCTGGGACTATTTATCAATACTTCCCAATGCTAATTCTCCATAGTCTGCCCTTGCCTTGGTTGCTACTGCCAAGGAATATCCAGAGGTTAGAGGATGCTGCCTGTCATCCTAGTGGCCATAGTATTCTTGGAGATGCCCAATGGTTGCACTATGGGCCCTTCTAATCTCCTGTCTGCTTTTTTTGTTTGCTTTTGGGACACAGTCTCTCTGTACAGCTTTGGCTGTCCTGGAACTCACTTTGCAGACCAGGCAACCACACTTGGTTCACCAAGGACCCTTCTATCTTGATGGTCCTTGGGACTATGGCCACTCTCTTTTTTTTTTCTTCCAATTAGATACCCCCCCCAACCCAACCAGGCACGGGGGTCCTGTTAGCAATCCATTCTGTTACCAATATGCTTTTGTAAACCCTTTTTTGCAAGGAAACAGATGGCAAATCAAGTGTGTTGAGAAATGGTAGCACCATAAGTATCTGACACACAAACAGATCTGAGCAGGCAGCCACACGACTGACTCTGCCAAATAAGACTAACAGAAGAAACAGAGATGGCAGGGGACTGACTGAGCCATGGTAGGTATGGAGTCCCACAACTTACTGGGACAGATATTTTCACACTCTTTGTTAGCAGGTTGGGGACAGGGCCCATCCCCAGTGGCCTAGGGAATATGAGTAGGGAAGCGGCTACCCTAATCTAAGACTTCTCTGAGGTTTTTCTCCTCCTTGCAGATGGGACAGATGCCAAGGTTTCTCTTAAGTCCTCTACTTGGCTGCTTTCTTAAATAGAGTAGAATTAGACCCTCAGACACTCAAATAAAAACCCTAATTTTCTTTTGTTAGGAGGCATTGCTCTCATATCCCCTGGACAATGGCAAAACAAAGCAAACAAATAAAACCTGCCCCAGGAACCCTCAAATATGTAGTTATCCCCATCATGGGAGAAGATCACTTTGATAACGAGTAGATCACAAGGGAAGGAAGGAAAACATGACAACAGTGGACAAAATTCTGAATTGATCAAACGTCTCCTCTTCCATTCATTCTCGTCTTCTCCACCTACCTTATGATTTCCATGAGGTCTCTTCGATTCTGTGAGAATATATTCTGCATTTTACTATGCATGTGTCATAACACTTAATGGACACATGTTCAGCACCTAATCTATTGGAAGTTTTGTAGTTTAAAAAAATGTTTGTATATTATTGAGTCTGTTTCTCCTGCACTTGGCAGTTAACTACATGCATGTGGTACCCATAGATGCCAGAAAAAGGAGATGTATCTTCTGGAATTTTTGTTATAGATGGATGTCAGCTGCCATGTGGGTGCTGGCAACTGAACCCAGGTCTTCTGCAAGAGCAACAAATATTCTTAAACTCCTGAGCCATCTCTCTAACCCTAAATACTGTTTTTTAAAAATTATGTTTTTATTTTTATTATTATTATTTCTTGTTGTTGTCATTTTGTTTTTGTGAGGCAGCCCTGGCTGTCCTGGAACTCAATTTGTAGATCAGGCTGGCCTGGAATTCAGAGATCCACCTGTCTCTGACTCCCAAGTGCTAGGTTTAAAGACCCGTGCCACGAAACGAAGCTTTAAAATACCTTTTAGTTATTATTTGTATGTGTGTGGATATTTTGTTTGTATGATGCATGTATATGTGTGCATCACTTGCATGACTGGTCCCTGCAGAGATGAGAAGGGCTAAGGTCTCCTGGAACTGGAATTACAAAGTGGTCATGTAGGTTCTGAGAATTCAATCTAGCAGCTAGTGCTCTTAACTGCTGAGCTCTCTTCAACTCAAATGATAGACTCTTAAAGATAAAGCAGCCAAGCTCGGTGTCTCACACCTTCAATCCTAACATTATAGAGACTCAGGCAAGAACATCAGTGGTTTGAGGCTAGCCTGGGCTGTGTAAGGAGACCCTAATTCAAGCAATAAATTCAAATGAAAAACCAAATAATTCCTACACCTCCAGCAAAATACATTGTTTCTCTCTGTATGGAAAACTTAAAAAAAAATTCCAACACTGTAAGTTTCTTAAGCACCAAGGAAAGGGGGGAAAGGGAAAAGTAAAGAGATTTCAGTATGGAGAGAGAAGGGGAAAGAGAAACTTCCAGGAGTTATCCTGGTAAAATCCCACTGAGTGTATGTGTGTTTATAAATTCCTATTTCACATTTTCTTTGAAGATTACATTTGATTATTGTTATCTTATTTTTTTTTTTAGATTTACTGTATTCATCTGAGAGCTTTGCATGCATGTCTGTGCACCACCAGTGTGCCAGGTGCCTGAGGAAGTGGTAAGGCTCCGTGTGGGGTTGGGATTGAACCTGGGTCCTTTTCAAGAACAAGTGCTGTTAACCACTGAGCCAACTCTTCAGCTCCTGTTGACAGTTGTTTAACCTTTGAGTCTATGCTACACTTATTCTAACACATAGTCTTTCAAATTATGGTTTTGTCTTCTCAAATATGTAGGATCCTCTAAAATTACACAATACCCTAACCTCAAACAGTGTGATTAAGCCAAATAGAAGAAAAGGAACATGAAGGAAACTGTTAAAACGGAACAGCCAGTGGTGGTGGTTGGTTCACACTTTTTTCTTTTTTTTGGGGGGGGTGGGTTTCGTGACAGGGTTTCTCTGTGTAGCTGTGGCTGTCCTGGATCTCACTCTGTAGACCAGGCTGGCCTCGAACTCAGAAATCCACCTGCCTCTGCCTCCCAAGTGCTGGGATTAAAAGCGTGCGCTACCACTGCTTGGCTGGTTCACACTTTTAATTTAAAAAACAAAAACAAAAGCCAACAACAAAACCACTTAAAAAAAAAACAACTTAATACCCTAAGCTTAATACCCTAAGACCAAGAATAACCTAAACTCTCAAGAAGAGTAACATGGTACTTAAAAGGCTTGAAGTCCCTTCTTTAGTAACTACACAAGAGAAAGCGGAATCCCAATCTAGTCAGTTCTACAAACAGCAGTGATACTTGGCCTTCAAAGTAGTCATTCTAGCCAGTAGGATGAGATCAGCTAAGTCCCTAAGTGTGAGTTTTAGAAAACAAATAACAATTCTTGGATGGCTTAACAAAAAACATGAAGCAATTTAGCAAATTATAATTAAGGTAAACTGTCAATTATAAAAAGACAAAATATTTTTAAAAAGTTATTGGACTATAGACTATTATCTATATATACTAAATATGAATTTTAAAAACACTGTACATATAGTTCAGGCTGGCCTCAAACTGTTCATATGTTATGAGGCTACATACTTGAACTTCTGATCCTCCTGATTCGATACCCCAAGTACTGTGGGCCTGCTCAAACTGGAATTAAATGATAAAAGCCCCATTGTAGGGCTGAAGGGGAAGATGTGTGAGAAACCAAGATCTCCCATCTTCCAAGGCAGGGTGTTATTTACAGCTGAAAATAAAAAGGGGAGGGGTAAGCAGAAGAGGCAATATGGTAAAGTTTAGCTCAGATGCTCTGGTTTTTCCAATTAGAACCTGCATCTAAGCTGTTACTTACTTCACCTGTGACTGAATGAGTTCTCATCTCTGCAGTAAGTCTAGCTCAAATTCCGACAGCACATGGCATACATCTAGCATACAGTAAATAATTAACGGTACTAACGGTACTATTAAGAGCCTGCTAACTGGAAATGCTGAAGTAAATAGCAGACAAATGACAAAGTTAAAAGGAAAAGCAGGAAATGCAAATGAAGGTAGGTGAGATGAGACAGAAATCTAATATTTTCATTATTATCTAGCAGCAGCACTGTCCAATGCAAGCCACTCTATGATTTTAAATATTCCTATACTTAAAAAATTAAAAAGAAACAAGAAAAATTTTAATAATGTTTTATTTAATTCTACGTATCCAAAATATTATCATTTAAAACACATAATGGTTATAAACAAATTGAGATTTTTAACATTATTTTGTTTTGTATTATAATTACCTGAAATCCAACATGTTTGCACATTTACAGCATATCTGCATTCAGACGAGCCACATAGTAACTGTTCAGCCCTAAGTGGCTGGTGGCTCTGAGACTGGACAGTGTGCCTAAGACTGACTGACTGATTCTGAATCTGTACTTGTCATAAGTGAGGACAATCCAGCAACAGCCACTGTGTGTTGACTAATACAAGGAACGGCCACCTTACAGTAGTCTAGCCAAAATAAAAAAGAATCTCAATGTGATCAGCCTTCATATTCAATTATCAATGTACAGAACTACAAAGGAGGAAAAACCCCTCACTAAATGACATGCTAAAGATGTTCACAGTAAAACTTAGGCTATGGGAAACTTAACGCATGAACAAATGAAAACAGGGAATGTTTTTATAGCATGGAGGAAGAACTCATGAATCTAAAACTAAATGGATTTATAAATGAATACAAAGAATGCTCTGCAATGTTCAGGAGATTGAGAATTTTAATATATTAAATAATTATTTTACCTATTAGGAGAATGAAATATTTATGGATAAAATGGTATATCTAAAATTTTCTTCAAAATAATATACAAACTGGAGACTAGTGTGGAAGTTTAAATAAGGTAAAACTGGCTATGAATCAGTAGTAGCTGAGGCTAGACCATACACACATGGAGGTTTATTTCACTGCTTTGTCTGCTCTTGCAAATTCTTCATTTTCCACAATAGCACTTGCAAAGAAAACTAGGAAGCACAAAGATAAATCTGAAAAAAGAAACTAGATTTAAAAAAAAAGCTTGAAGATTAAACTATAGTTAATGGCTGTGATAAGAATCACCAAGTATCCAAGCTAAACTTGGATTTGGATTAACCCCTTCAGGCCTGGGGAGAGCCTGTTTGTTTCTTGTCCTTATACAGCTTTAGGAGAACCCATATTTGTACCAGTGTAAAGTCTCCTTTCCAGCGCATCTGCATCAGATATTCTCCATAAGAAGTAGAACTTTCCCAACAACCTATTCATAAACTGTACAAAACCACCCCTTAACAAAGTTTAAGGTTCTACTTTAACACGCACAAAGATTCTCAGAAAACCTAAGTCAAACTTAGCAGCAGGAATTCAAGACATTAGTGAATATAGCTGAAAAGCTTAACTTTTATTCTTCTAATTTTAACCAGGAAGTCAACACTTGGTACTATTTTTTTCATGATTTATTTGTTTTAAAAGTGCAAAACTACACAATAATATTCCATTACTCCAAGTTTTACTTATTCTTCTTCAAGTCTGAAGAAAATGAGTTAATTCTTGAAGTTCCACATTTAATTTAAAATGTAACATTTATTCTGAAGTCTACACCTGTGAGAATTAAGAATCTCACTGGTCTAAAACCTGACTAGGTTCCCGATTCAGAATTCCTGCTGTACATATGTTAGCTTACACTAAAACACAAAATTAAACTGGGTGTATATGTTTCATAAAACATTTTCAGGACATTAAAATTTCACCAAATTTTAACTTAAGCGTTTAATCAAATTAAACTTTTAAAATGCTTATTAACTATAAATTAGTTGCAAATAACCTTTTCTTTCAGGTTTCCCAGCATTTCAAAACAGCTAGTAAGTCAATACAACCTTTAAAATGTCAATGTATGCTCTCTCTATATATATTGCACTTTTTTGATAGGCTGGGCTGGTATCTTCTGTGATGATACAAAAGTATTGAATACATTTTAAAATCAGTAAGTTCTTGATTAATCTCCCTCAACTTGTAATTATCATTTCTAAAACCTAGGATTTTCTAAGATTTAATTTCTTAAATCCACTTTGAAAATTTAACTGAGTTGGGGGGAGTTTTATTGAGTTTTTATGTCTTTTTTGGTCCCTCAAAATTTTTCTTTGCTCAAAGAAAAATGTGAACAAATGATATTTCATGTTTCCTGCTTAATTAAAAAGAAGCTATTATTAATTAAAAATAAAAAAACCTTCAATTTCCTAATCAAAAAACAGTATTCATATGTGTCTACATACATATGTGTATGTGAGAGAGAAGTTAACTCTGAAATGTCTGTGTATGGCTATTGGTTCCTTTAGAGGCTTACTAAATTTTATAATTAATATTTAATAAATTACAAACTAGAATCAAGTTAGGAAAAAATCCCTTATTTTGTGAAAATTAAGTCAATTCCCAATATGCTTGACAGAAACAAGCTATTCGTTTGCATCTGCTTTCCAATGAAGACATTACTCAAATTGTCCAATGCTTTACTTCCAAGTGGTCCACTACGGAATTCTTCAGGGTGTTTTAAGATTGGCTGTAGCTAGAGTTCTGACTTCCATTTGGACCCTGCTCTCCTTCACTGTTCAAACGGGGAAGAAAGAAATTTTATGCCAATTAAAAGATTCATTTTTCAATACTTGGATAGTACTATTAATTTCTGAAGTTCATTATTCTGTGGAGCAATTCTATAAAACAGATACTCCTGATTATAAAACACAAATGTAGAAAAATGAAAATCCAGAAAACTAACAGTTGGTTCTATGCTTTTATTCTTCTGTAACTTGAGGCCCTCATACATAACAAGCAGTCTGGAAGTTAGTGTCCATATACATTCAGAGATTTATGTTAGACTTTAGGATTTCATTATTATTACAGGTATCACTCAACATAGAGATTAAAACTTCTGAACAAACTTCCTACAAAATTAAATCTGACATATAAAATTTTATTTCTACTCGAGGAAAATCCAAGGTGTCTTTCAAAAGAAAAAAAAAAAGAAAAGAAAAAAAACCGTTGTCCAATGGTATAATAAAATCATATGGTAATGGCAACAAATCTTTCTACATCAAAAATATGGTAGTTTCTTGGAAAAACGCTGATTATTAAAATCAAAATAACTAAAGCTGAAAATACCAGTAACTGTGACAATCGGAGATTGCCTTATCTTGTCCATCATCATCTTGCAGCGTCAGGCCCTGCCATTAGTGGAGAATCACTCAGGGAGCTTCTGTAAAAAATGCATCCAAAGGAAGCTGTTTCAATGACTGCCTTAAGCAGCTCCTAGTACAGTTAATCATCATTCTCTTCTCAACTGTAGCATCACTGTAACCAGCAGCAGTCTCAAAATGCATCTTAGTGTTATAGACCCTCTCTACGTAACAACTAAGCTTACAGCATTTATTCTCCGTCTCACCTTTCTCACTTTGAATGATCTGATACACAGAGAGGGCACAGCGCCACTCAACTAAGTGAACAGATTCATTTAAAACAACAAAAACATCTTAGTACAGGAGGTTCCTCTCTGGTAAAATTATATGTAACTGTGTGCTATGGATCAGAGGATCACTCAGTAGCCAAAATTTATAATCTTTAGCATATAAGGTCATCAAAAATTTTCAAAATGCTTACTGAAACATATGAAATAGGAGAATAATCATTACTGAAGGAAGAGGAACGACAGTCAAATGGGAAGAATTACTTTCAAGTTTTTTAACTCTGAATTTCCAGTGTGTGTCTAATTCAGTTCAGTTAAAGTGAAGAGCGTGGCTATATGTTGAGGGATACCTGTAATAGACCTCCATTGCATTAGAAAAGTTACTAGACAGAAGAATTCATCTTACAACTGAGACATTCTCAATTAAGACAGAAATTACATAAGCAGATACAAAGCAATTTTAGTACAAGTTTTTATAAAAAGATAAAATATAACACAATCTAAGGAAAATATAATAAATGACTACATCATACAGTGAAATTAAATCAGTTTAAAATGTACCTGTTTGGAGGTGGCTTTGGCTTCGGCATCTTACTAAGAATAGTTGCCATCTCTTTTCTCTCATCAAAATTCTTCCACTGCTCATACAGTTTTAAAATAACCCTGATTATTTCCAAAATCTAAAAGAAAATATTTGAAAAGCTCTCAATAGCAAAAACTAGCAACGTATTAGAATATAAAGAACACATATTATGTAGGGCAAGGGGACACATGCCTCAGTCTCAGCACCTGGGAGAAAAAGGCAGGTGGATTTCTATGCATTGGAGGCCAGCATGATCTACATAGCAAGTTCCAGGCAAGAAAGGGCTATATACAGTAAGACCATGTCTTCAAAAAAGAAAAGAGTACCTTCTCCATATCCACAGAAAGTTCTGCAAACCATTGTCTAGCATCTTTCTGTTGTACAACACAGGCTACATGTAGGCAAGCTAGAAAGAAAATTAGAGACAATTGTTCAAATTTAACTGCAAACATAGTCTTAGAATTAAAGATTTTCATAAAGATTGTCTTATTTTCCAAAACTATTTTTAAAAAGTGTGGCAACAATATTGACTGACACACACACACACACACACACACACACACTATTATTTAAAACAATCTCTAGCTATAGGACGGTTCTTGACATCCTGTCTTCACTGTGTACTGGTCACAGTGAGGGTGCCTTGAGAGCAAATTTGTTATAAGAGAAACAACTCCAACCAAGAAATTAGGACAGGAAAAATCACCTATGCATACTGGTGCAAAGTAGTCAAATCACACTCAGAAGTCAGTGACAAAACAAAGCCCTACCTAACCAATGCACTGCTAAGTCTTAAAAATGTTTGTTGAGGGTACAAAATTCCTTGAACCCACAGATCACTAGGGCAACCAGGAACGTTAATCATATAAGATGTCTCCTAAAAGGAAGAAATAAAATTCCAGCATTCCATCCAGAAAGCTGGGGGTGGATATTCTTAATGACCTATCTTTTTGCTATCTGTAGAGGCAGACCTCATTCAGGCAGACCTCATGCAGATCCCCCAGAACGTCCATCCCAGATCCTCCCTCCCTGGATCTTTATCTTTAGCTCCCAGTTAATAGACCCCATTCTTAGGGGATAGAATCTAAATTTTAAAAAGCTAAATTTCACCTAGGTGTTTATTGACCTTTGTACTATAGTCACATTTGGTTAGACAAGCTTTGAAAACTGTCTTGTGTAGTATGGGTTCAATTCCCACCCACATTAAAAAACCAAAACTAACAAAACAAAAAAACAAAAACAAAACAAACAAAAAACAAACAAACAAACATGGGAAGAGGGATGGAGAGACGGCTTAATAGGCTAAGAACACTGGTTATTCTTCCAGCATTTGGGTTTAATTCTCAGCACTGATATGATGACTGAACCAACTGTTACTGCAGTAATGGGGATCCAATGCATTCTTCTGGCTTCTGCAGGCAATACATACACATAATGCACAGACACACATGCAAGCAAAACATCCATACACAAAAAAGAATAATCTTGGGCAAGACAGCACACAATGGTAATCTCTGGAATACACAGTAAGTCAGCCTAGTCTAATAAATGAGCCCTAGGTCTTAGTAAGATACCCTGTTTCAAAAAGGTAGATGGCTCCTGCAGAATGACAAAGGTTAACCTCTAGCCTCTACCATGTGTGCCCCGCCTTCACATGAACTTGCCCATACTCACGGAATACACACCAACACACTTACTTTAATATTTCAACACATAAAAGACTATATATAAAAGCTACTGATCTCAGTAAGACTGACTACCTGAGAGGAACACAGACCACACAGGTGGCAAAACCATGCCATATATCCTGCTATTTCTTCCTATCTACACACACCCAGCATCTTCTCACTGAACATAGATATTAGATAGAGTCCCACCAAGTCCAGCAATTTACAAGAGTCACCAGTGAGGCTAGAGAGATGGCTCAAAGGTTAAGAGCACTGGCTGCTCTTCCAGAGGACCTGAATTCAATTCCCAAGACCCACATGGCAGCTCACAACTATCTGTAACAACAGTTCCAGGGAATCCAACACTCTCATTCATACATACATGGAGGCAGGCAAAATACCAATGCATATGAAATAAAAATAAATCATTTAAAAAAAAAGGCACCAATGTCGTAGAACTGTTAAGTTTAACTTATATCGACCTCTAGTATAAGGTTGAAAACCAGCAATGTTTATGACATAACTGAAAAGAGGCGCTGAAGAGATGGCTCAGCTGTTTAGAATACTTACTGCTCTTGTAGAACTGGGTTTAATTCCTAGCACCCACATGGTGGCTTACAACTATCTTAAATTCCGGGGATATAGTGCTCTCTTCTGGCCTCCATGGGCTCCAGGCATGTGTGTGTTATATATACATACATGCAGGTAAAAATATTCATACATATAAAACAAAATAATCTACAAGAAAAATTTAAATAGACATAACTGAAAAGATAGAGAGAACAAAGGAGGAGGAAGAGGAGGAGGAGGAAGAGGAAGAGGAAGAAGAGAAGGAAGAAGAGGAAGAAGAAAAAGAAGAGGAGGAGGAGGAAGAAGAGGAAGAAGAAGAGGAATTAGAAGAAAGAGAAGGGTTTTTAGAATGGAGTCATGAAAATCAACAGGAGGAGGAGAGAAAAAAGGAGCAGAATATATTAAGTCTTTGGACCTAATAGACACCTGGTGTTCTATAGGATATATCGCTTAACTATTGAAACAACTGTTTATAAAGTTATTATCCTTTCCACTATCTTACAAAGTGAGAAAAAAACAGATAATTGTTTGTACAGCTGTATAGGAAACAATGTTCCAATCTGGTTTACTTAACTCCCAGGACAATGCTAGCCATCTCTGTGCACTTCCTACACTCTGTGGGATGCCAGCTAAGTTCTCCTAGTAACAGAAGCATAGATGCATCTTTCCTTAAGTTCTTGAGCATTTGACTGGATTCAGAAATGGAAAACAGAACCAGTTATTTATAAGACAACTACTATCAGCATTTAGTTCTGAATTTCCCCCCTAAGCAAATACAAACTTTGCTAAGATACTAGTTAAAATTATTTTAAATGAATTAAGTGGAGGGGGGGAGTGCAAGGAGGGGAAGCCTTACCATAAAAGTGGAAAAGTGGGAGAGGGAAAATAATGCTAATCTGAGATGGTGTAGTGTGTAATTATTGAAAGCTCACATTCAAGATTAGTCTACTACTACAAAACATAAAATCAAGTGAAATTTATTCTAGGATGATCTAAATAGGCAAAAACAGTTAACCAATAAAGGCACACCAAATTTACATACCTAAAGCTATCATGAAAGGAGGGTACAGAAGACAAAGATCCGTCCTGTAGGTATCATTCACTATCCTCCTGTAGAAATGTAAATCTTACCATTACTAAAAGCACAACTAGTTCATTAACTGTAACTTCTTTCAAAGAGAACCAGATTTCCCTCCCATCTTTCTACACTTACATCCCTGTTCGGTGACTGACCCCAGCCACAGAAATGACACAGAGGCCAAGCAATGGATGCATGAGTATGACAACAAGGGGACACATATTACTGAGTATAAAACTCATGTATTAGTCAGCATATTTTCAATTTTGAGACCCCATAACAAGTAATGTAAAAAAGTTGTTCACATTTTGAAAGTCAAAAGTAAACTTTAAAAGCCATGATTTAAAATGGGTTTGTATCGTATCCAAACAAAAAGTATTATTTAAAAAATAGATTCGCCGGGCGGTGGTGGCGCACGCCTTTAATCCCAGCACTTGGGAGGCAGAGGCAGGCGGATCTCTGAGTTCGAGAGTTCGAGGCTAGCCTGGTCTACAGAGTTCCAGGACAGCCAGGACTACACACAGAGAAACCTTGTCTCGAAAAAACCAAAATAAATAAATAAATAAATAAATAAATAAATAAAAAAAAATAGATTCATCTTTAATGTTCATGTTAAGTCTGTTTTTCATATGAAATATTAACAGATATCCTATTAAGTAGGTAATGGAAGACATGTATGACTTTATAACTTATGCCACTATAGTATTTCAAATTTAACAAGCAGATAGATAACTTGCTAAATATAAAATGTCTTGGGGGGGTTGGAGAGATGGTTCAGAGGTTAAGAGCACTGACTGTTCTTCCAGAGGTCCTGAGTTCAATTCCCAGCAACCATCTTTAATGAAATCTAGTGCCCTCTTCTGGTCTTTGGGAATACATGTAGGAGACTGCTGTATATATAATGAATAAATAAATCTTTTAAAAAGTAAATAAATAAATAAAAATAAAATGTCTTGGGATATTTTAATAAGTAAGCCACATATTTAGTTGTCAGTCCTCCTGTCTAGTAAGTAATATATGAACAACTTTTGCTCTAGTTACCATGCAAGCGGAAGCAACACGTCTTCTTGGCCCATGTCCTGCACGTACTGGAGCAAAGGTCTATACGGATGATACACTATCAAGCAACAGTCCTAGAAACAGTTTAAAAATATGTATGTGTAAAAAAACAGATGTATTATAACATAAAATGATAAAATGGTATCATTTTCCAACATCTTGTTCTGTGTTTCAAATTAATTTCTCTGTCTAATAATTTCTTTTTATTTTTATTCTCTTACTCAAATATGACCCTATGCTACTGTAACAGTGAAGGCAGTGCTCTCTCTGGAATATACCTTGGTAAATCAGATGGTACCCAATCAGCATCCATTCTTTCCCTTAGAGACTTAAAGTGTCACATCTGCAATACACTAAGAGCCTCTTATTAGCCTATAAATCCATAATTCTCAACTAGAGGACCAGGATTCTGACAAAGACATAATCTGTCTTTAATTCTACAACATGCACAATTTGTGCAAAGAATTTGCAATGGTCCTGGCTTATTTGCTTGTAATCCTTATTAAAGTTACAAGAAAATTAAAAAAACTTCTTTTTACAGCCCAAGTAAGATAAACAATTACTGTACAGCCTGCAGAAAGGAAGTAGGTGACGATGCTCTTATATCCCTATGACTCTGCCATAATGTATCATTTGGATGTATTCAATTTTAACCTCCTTTCAATACAACCCATCAAGTTTTTGTTATGGAAAAATATACATACCATTAATTCTAGGAGGTAAAATTCACATTCTAGTATCTGTTTAAAAAAAACACCCAGTGAAAATAAGCATAATTACATAAATATCTACTTAAAATAATAACTTACTGATACAGATAAATTAATTTATCAATATTATATAAAACTTCTAAGTCAAAAAATAAACATAGTATGTTATATTAGCATTAACATTTACAATAAAAATTACTAATTTTATTTGTTCTTTCGAGACAGGGTCTGATGATATAGACCTGGCTTCCCTCAATGTCACAGAACTCCACATACTTCTGCCTCCTAAGGACCGAGAATAAAAGCTTATGCCATTATGCCTGGGAAAATTTGCTTTACTATTAAATAATACATTTTAAATTCTTATAAGGAAAAGATAGTATCATGTCTTTTTTTGGGGAGGAGGGAGTTACTTGGAATTGAACCCAAAGTCTCAAATAAACTAAGCACTTATTTTGCTACTGAGCCACAACCAGAATTCCTTAAAAAAAAAAAAAAATTAAACAGTTACAAATATTAGAAACTGCCGGGTGGTGGTGGCGCACGCCTTTAATCCCAGCACTTGGGAGGCAGAGGCAGGTGGATTTCTGAGTTCGAGAGTTCGAGGCTAGCCTGGTCTACAGAGTGAGTTCCAGGACAGCCAGGGCTACACAGAGAAACCTTGTTTTGAAAAACAAAAAGAACCCAAACAAACAAATATTAGAAACTTCAAATTTAAGCCATGCATGGTGACATATGCCTTTAATATCTGAGTTTGAGGTCAGCCTGGTCTACAGTGTAAGTTTGAGAGTTCCATGACAGCCAGAGCTAAACAGAGAACTCCTGTCTTGAAAAAACAAAATAAAACCAAAAAGAAACTTCAAAATTTTCTATGTACTTTCTACTGACAAATGTACAGTGCAACTATATATACTTAATGGAATAAACAAATTCCCTGCAAGGTGGGAAATGGTACATCTATTAAAATATTAACAGAAACCCAACAGGTAATTTTTCAAAAACAGTCTTCAAACTGCTCCAAATGAGACACATTGGTGTAACCTGGAAACACTGATGTGAGACCACTGCCACTCGAAACCTGAAAATTCTGCTTTAATTTGGAGAAGTCCCAACTTCAATATTATTAAAAGCTTCCTAAGGTGATTTAACTGGGATACAAGATTAATAATAACTACTGTTAAGTATCACCAGAAAACTATAGAGAAGCTACTGAGACTTACTCTAAAAATAATATATATATGTACATATATTTATAGTACTTGAAATTCCCATTTCTAAGATGTTCTGAAGTTTATTCTAATATAAAATGGAGTTAGTTAATACAGAGTTTTATATAATATACTTACATGATTCATCCTGTAAGGAAATTCCTTTGGAAAGGCATATGAAAATCTAGTTTTTACTATAGGAAACAAAACAAAACAATTAAAACCAAGAAAATGCCAGCATGAATTTATCCTATATTCCTATAACATAGCTCCACATATTAGAAGGTGTGCTATATTACCCTCAGTAGGTGCTCTCAGAAATAATTAAACTTTATTTCTATGGAGGACAAAGATCAAGTGGTAGGAAGCATCCTTGCCTATACAATTGAACAGTTTCAATTTTATATCAAGAAAAAAAAAAAGGTTCATGTTGGCTAAGTATGGTGGCATATGCCTTTAATCCCAGCACTCAGGAGGCAGAGGCAGGTGGATCTCTGTGAGTTTGAGGCCTGCTTCATCTACAGAGAGTTCCAGGGATGAATACAGAACACATAACAAAAAAGGCTAGAGAGAAAAGTTAGGATAATAAACTAAAATGTTGCCAGTAATCATGACTCAAGAAAGTTTGTTTTAACTAATAGATACTTTCAGAACTTATCAGTGTTTCTCTTCCAAAATACATTAAGAAACAAAATAAACTGATTTAGTTATTTTTAGTTTTTTTGAGACAAGGTCTCATTATTGCCTTGGCTGGCCTGGAACCTACTATATAGGCCAGGGTGATCTCAAGGTCATAGAGATCTGCTGGCCTCTGCCTTGTGCTGGTATTAAAGGCATGCACCACCACATCACACCAAAACATTTTAATAAAAGTGTAAGTATACATGCGAAGTCTCTTGGTGATTTTCTTATACTACGAAATTACTATTTGTATTCACTAATAAAGTATCAACGAAAACCCATTGTTTACTAACTCAAGAAGTCCTAAGTTCTATTGAGAAAACTGTATTCAAGTCATTAGGTTACAATACTTAAACCAACTAGGATATAAACTGGCAGCTCCAGCAGCTCTGTTTTGTAATTCCTTCCATTGGTACAAGTGACCTCATTTAAAGTAAGAGGAATCCTATGCATTTTATTACTACATTCTCATAAAGGGTATTTTATAAATTAGGTACTCTACAGTGAATTTAGGTAATATCTGCCAACATCTGAAATCTTCAACTACTTAAACTTGACATTAGGAAATTCATATTTTCTCTATACAGTGATGCCCTGCTTCAAAAAAACAAAACAAACAAACGAAAATTAGCTCAATTGACTCACTACAGTCAGTATTCTTTTCTGTACCATAGTTTTCAACTTGAAGGTCTGAAAATACATAATTGCCATCAATATAACTCATTGGTTTTTTTTAACTACTGAAAAGTATTGTCTTAATCCAGGCATGCTGGCCCATACTTGTAATCTAAACTAGAGATTAACAGTCCTCCTTGGTAAGTAGAAGCTAGAGGAGCCCAAGTTTCAGATGAGACTTGGTCTCAAAGGAAAAAAAAAAAAAAGAAAACTAAAACCAAACTAACAACAAAATAACAAAAACAAACAAACAAACAAACAAACAAACAAAAAAGGTTATGGACTCATGTAGTCCAGGCTGGCCCAAACTCACTAAGTAGGTATGGGAACTCACTATGTAGGTATGGCTTGCCTTAACTCCTAATCTACCTTCCAAGCACTGACACTACATCAGTAAAATCAACTTCTTTTCAACTATTTTTTCTTGTGAAATATGCTAATAATAAATGTATTCTTTGGAGCTATAATAAATTTACCTACATGTGGTTCATTACAAAAAAACAAAAACAAACAAAAAAAAACAAACCAAAACAAAAATCTGTATGTCACAGAGCTTTTCTTTAGATTTCTTTTTTCTTTCTTTCTTTTTTTTTTTTTTTTTTTTGGTTTTTTGAGACAGGGTTTCTCTGTGTAGCTCAGGCTAACTCAGTAGACCAGGCTGGCCTCGAACTCAGAAATCCGCCTGCCTCTGCCTCCCAAGTGCTGGGATTAAAGGCATGCGCCACCACCGCCCAGTTTAGATTTCATCCTTAAAGCAGAAAACAGGTTTTGCACTTACATACAGAAGTAGTAGCAGCAATCAATCTTGTATTTGAGACGACACCAAATTCCTAGAGAAAAGTGAACGAGATCAAGTACTTAGTAATCCAAAAACTTTAAAGATATCTGAGCTCTGTGCCAAACATATTTCCAAGCTCTTCTCATGTTTTCAGTCTATTACCTTTTCTTAAATTTTCAATAATTTGGGTTGGCAATATTGCTCAGTGGCATATTGCTGGCCTACCAAGAATGTACAAGACCCTGTGTTCAATCCTTAGCACAATTAATCATCCAACCAATCAGTCAATGTACAAACATCAACCTTTCTAAAAGAATGAAAGTTATAATGGAATGTAAGGCTTCTTAGGGGCTGGAGAAATGGCTCAGTGGTTAAGAGCACTGGCTGCTTTTCCAGAGGTCCTGAGTTCAATTCCCAGCAACCACATAGGATCTGATGCCCTCTTCTGGCATGCAGGTGTACATGTAGATAAATTAAAAAAAAAAAAGGCTTCTTAGGTAAGTTATCATTTTCCTTTGCAACCTTATACACTACCACTATAAAATAACAAGAATTTATCATGTAATATATTTTAAATATACTCTTATTTAATTTCAGATAAACCACTTAAGATTTCCAAACTATGCCGGGCGGTGGTGGTGCACACCTTTACAGAGTGAGTTCCTGGACAGCCAGGGCTACACAGAGAAACCCTGTCTCGAGAAAAAAAAAAAAAAAAAAACTATTCAAGTGCCTTCTATTAAAAATATGTAATCTATAACTTTATGTGTGTGAACATATATTTATATTTAAATTTAAACTTCAAAACCTAGTAAGTAAAACTAAAAACTCAAAACTGGAGACAGTATGATTTTGTACACAATTTTATTCAATTAGACAAAACAGAAAGATGTGGTTATAGTTAAGAGTTAAAATGCAACATACTGAGAGAGTAAATGCAAAAGCTACCTGGAATTGATATCTGATGGCAAAGGGAAAAATCAAGGTTTCCAATGGAGTGACACTGGTCATATCAACACACTCTAAAGCTGCCCCTAGGCCCAGGAGTAGTTGGACAACACAAAATTAACTCCATGGTTTTTGCTTTTGTCCTTGCCTTTTTTTTTTTTTTTTTTGCAGGCTTTTTTGCTTCTTACTGGCTTTGTTTGTTTTGATATTTGTCTTATTTTTTTTGTTTTGTTTTACATTTTGCTTTGTTTGAGACAAAGAAAATGAACACTAAGTTGGGTGAGTAGGGAAGAGGATCTGGGAGATGCTGGAGAGGGGAGAAAAATGATCAAAATACATTGCGAAAAACTAATTCAACAACCAAAATTGAAAATTTACCTCACCTACAAGACCTCTTTATTCAAAAAGACATTCTACATACATCTGGTCCTAAGGACTGAAACCAGGCCTTATGGAAACTTGGCAAACACTCTATAACTGACTTCTACAACTAGATTTAATCAAACTTTATCTTAAGAAACCATGGACAGAGTCAACTTAGGTTCCTAGAAAGAGTTTTAGTATTTCTAATATAGTCACTTCTGCTTACTAGATAACAAAGATGTCATGGATGCTTCTAAAATAAAAATGAACACAAAAGAAATTCAAACTTATTGGTTAAAGTCATATTCAATTCACATTGATACAATTACTCTAAAGACATTACCTAAGAACAAAAACAATAGACTAGGGATTATGTGGATTAGTTAAGAAAAAAGCCAGTTCTCAGAATCTATGCTATTTGGGTTAAGCTGAAAGTGAAACTTTCTCAGTAATAACTGAAAACAGTAAGTTTAGCAGAAACGCAGCTCCTGGTCTAAGTCCTTATCTGTCTTCTCTCTTACCTACTTTTCCTGCTCTCATTGTCCACACTTTTCCTTACTAGAGTCTACAAAGTCTTTCCTAGTCTTTCACTCCCCCACAATGGCTTGTTACCAGAGAAGACTGGTGTAAATAAAAAGCATACGATATGGGCGAGGAGTAAAAACATTCTCAGGCTATAGTAGGCAAGCTGTACTACTTAACACAACTTAGCACCAAACAATGTCTTGTTTGTTTGAAGACAGGGTCTTACTACATAGTTCTGGCTGTCTTGGAACTCAGAATTCACTATGTGGTTCAAGCTGGCCTTGAATACACAGAGACCCACCTGCCTTGGGCTTCCAGGTGCACTGCCACATTCAACCAAATAGTCTTTTTTTGTTTTGTTTTGTTTTTTGAGACAGGGTTTCTCTGTGTAACCCTGGCTGTCCTGGAACTCACTCTGTAGACCAGGCTGTCCTCGAACTCAGAAATCTGCCTGCCTCTGCCTCCCAAGTGCTGGGATTAAAGGCGTGCGCCACCATTGCCCGGCCCAAATAGTCTTTTAAAGATTAAAAAAAAAAAAAAAGCAGTTAAGTTATAAGATGAAGATCTAGACTATTAGACTATTAGGACCCACTGCCTTAGTTTCCTCATTTATAAAATGAGGATTGTAAGTGTTACAGCTCTCAGGGGAAAGGTTTCCTCTATGAAAGTATTGCAGCAGAAGGAAGAGTTCTCTCATGGACCTGTTAAAGCTCTGAGGGCAATGGTTTCCCCAGTGTTGCATCTCTGAAGAAAAGGCATCCTTCTAGTCAGGAGTCAAGGAATACTGCACAACAAACTTCACACAAGAGATTTGTTGATTAGGAAAAGAGTTGTTTGCAACTCTGCCTTGGGGAGGAGCAGCAGAGAACTGAGAAAGCAGGCTTTATTTGAGAAGTGGGGGCAGGGTTGTTCTCCAGGGTAGCATGGGATTGATGCGATTTTTGTGGCCTGATCTTGGGGCAAGCTCAGGTATGGCAGGATTCTTTTCCTTGGCCTTAGTTTCTTGCTTGGGCTCAAGTCAAGGTCAGGGTGTCCTTTCCTGGTCTCATGGTCAAGCCAGGGTCAGGGTGTTTTATCCTTGGCCCTTTACCCTACATGGATACTACTGTTTTATACTTCACAGTTATAGGATTGAATTAGTACTTGTAAAGAGTCTCATTAACATCTGATACACACTGACATATTTATTTTAAAAAATAAATATTTGTAAGATGTCTATATTAGTTCATATAAACTACCACCTATGATTATCCATGCAAAAGCAATATACATACACACACATATATATGTATGAATATATAAAAGATTAACCAGACATAGTGATACTTTGATGAAGAACATAAAATTGTTTTATACCTCTACTTTGGATGCCAGAAACACACATGTAGGAGCCATTAATACAGGATCTATACTTTTCAGAGAATACCTAAAATAAGATTAGACAAGAGTTAAATGATGACTGTTTAGAAAACGCACTGGGGTGGGGAGTCATAATTCTATAGGAAACAAGTGATTTACTTATATATTGTACATGTAAATTAGAAAAGAATTTCAATCAGGCACTAATAAAATAAAACAACCATACCTAGCATAAAATCTCTTGAAATAGACTGTAGCAGTAGCAATAACTTGTTGTCTTAATTTAAGATGTTCACCTAATGCTTGGATAACTGAAAAAGAATAAAATTTAAATGTAATATCTGTCATCAGTATAATAACACTAATAACATTAATTTTTTTATCAGTGATTTCTGTATGTTGCAATCATGATCATTCACACCTAAGCACACACTGACACCCTCTGAACCTCAGTAGTCTAAGACTTGCAAATGCAGCAATATTCATAAACAAGAAAAGAAACTTCCTACAATTTATCCCTGCAATAAGCAGGTTGAATATCAAATATTCTTAATTTACTACATATTTTAATGCTTTTCATAGTATCTATAAAAGTAGCTTTAAAAATTAAGATATTTTTATTTACCAAGAAATCCAAAGTTAATCTTTGATAGAAGAAAAAGGTAGGTTTGCAATGAGTAACAGACTTAAAGACTAGGTGACAGGATGGGAGTGATAGCTCAGGAGTTGAGAACACTACCTACTCTTGCGTAAGACCTGTGTTCCATTCCCAACACCCACATGGTGGCTCATAACCATCTGTAACTCCAGTCCCAGGGGATCCAAACCTCCTCAGCATCAGGCACAGCATATAATGAACAGATATAATGAAAATACTCATACACATAAAATAAATAAATAAAATTAAACAAATACAAACAAACAAAAACAGGTAACAAAGCTATCCCAGACACAGTAAAGGTCTCTTGACTAAATTTCCATCTTGCTAATGCAAAGTTATAAGGTAAAATGACAACGATAGGATGTTAATTTAAAGAATCATTTATTTTTAAAGTTATTTTGCTTAGGTCAACCTTAGAAATGGGCCTCACTCGAAATGCCTGAGATTAGTCAACACTGTGCTTATAATACATAAGGTGCAAAAAGTGTTACCCAGAACATTGAAATGATAAGTGTATAAGTAGAAGTACTAACTATAGACTGTAACAATTCATTGAAATTACTATACAAAATAGTGACCAACTATACTATACTACTTCAACCAATGTAAAAGTTTACCATTTGTAAAAAATATCTGTAATTTCCAATACTCCTCTTCTGAGAGAAACTTTAGGTCTTTCTGGCGCTCTTTCAACAGATCTTGTTTATCCAAAATCCACTGCAAACTAGAACAAGTAAAGATGTTAAAATGCGGTATAGAAAGCCAACAAGCAGGAATTGGGGGAGGAGTTGTTTGAGGTGGGGTACTGGGAAGAGAGAAGGCTGATACTGGGATATTAAGTCAATAAATAAGTTAATAGAAAAAAAAGCCCACAAACAGAAGCATCTAAACACTAAGATTTAATAAGTTGATCATAAGTTGATCTAAGAGGTTCCTTTCTCTCCCCACCCCCCTTCTTCTTTCTCTGTGTAGCCCTGGCTATCCTGGAACACTGTCTGTAGATCAGAATAGCCTCAATCTCACAGAGATTGGCCCCTCCCCATTGCCACCAAGTTCTGGGATTAAAGGCATGCAGCACTGCACCCAGCTTCTTTTTTTGGCGGTACATCCTTAGAACACTGGTAAAAGACAGTGTCTCGCTGGGAATGCAGCTGAGGTAGGTAGACCACTAGCCTACCTCTGAAACTTCAGCATTAACTTTTCAGAACAGGTCTCTAAAATATTGAGTAAATTATGTTCAACAATGAAATACTTGAGTTCTTCAATACATGCTCATCTATTTCAAGTAAATTCAGCCTGGAGCAAATTTTACATTTTTCTAATTTAATCTCTTCAATCAGTGTTTTCATCATCACCCCCAAGTTTCTCAGTCTTGTTGGACCAATGGAATCCCTTTGGTTTTTGATGCTATTTGTGATTGCTTTGCTGACTATCTTCATATAATTCTGTGTCAATCAGTTTGACTCCCATTCTGTCTGGTCTATAAACACGGATGCTGTGAACGCCATTTTAAACTCTCAGGTAAGTTATTCATCATATTTCTCTAGCTTTTCAGTAGTTCACTGGCAGCCTCAGCAAGACCATTTGACGAAGAAACAGGAGAACTTGAGGGTAAAAAAAAATCTCTTGATGGTTTCAAAGATTCTCTATCTCTTTCTAGATTTCCTTCATAGTGTCATGTGTACAAAGCACCAGAACATAGGTTCTCAGACCTTCTAGAGTAAGGCCCATCCGCAAAGATAGACTCTTGCTATATCCAAAGATTTACTACTGTCTGTCTTAGTATTACGTCACTGAGGCAGACAATCAAGGCATTATCTGAGTACCAGGATTAAGTATGGGCCTAAGAGGAAAAAGAGCCAACCCAATTCATAGAATTAAAATTTTGTTATTCTCTTCCCACTAAAATTTAATTAAACTAGATGTCGTTATCAAGTCCTGTTCAGTTTTTATGTATTCAGTGGAAAGCCTGCTCAATGCTTAGCCTAATCACACAACTAAATTCCTGCATGTTTAACCAAATGTATTTAGAGGGAATTGTCTTTAACATTACTTTAGCCTTTCCATGGTCACTGAAAGACACTAAAATTTCGTCATTTAAGTGGTTAAAGGAAGAGGACAAAATCTGGAAAATACACACCTTTAAAGCAAAATATAAGACACTGGCTAATGAATGAAAATAGATATTATTTTAAGAGTCCCCATGCTCTCAAATTCTAGGGGCATAAAAGTCAATCTAGGAGCCGGCAAGTGGTGGCTCATGCCTTTAATTCCAGCACTCAAAGGCAGAGGCAGTCGGATCTCAGTAAATTGGAGGCCAGCCTGGTTTATAGTGAGATCTAGGACAGCCAAGGCTTAACCCAGAGAAACCCTGCCTCCGGGGGTGGGAGTGGGGATAGGGTTGGGGGTGTGGTATGTATAGATCTAGGCATAAAACTGGGCCAGGAAGCAGAAGACAGAAACAAGCACGACTCATTCCTCTCCTCTAAGTAAATATTAAATCTACAATAAGGCAAATGACAAGAGATTATAATATCACTGCTATGAACAAAACTAGCAAAAGCAAACCATATCCGTCGGAAACAGGCAACCTCACAGAACTACAGTGGGTCACTTTCCTTTGCCTGTGCCCACATCATCCCACCAATCAAACCCCCAAATCTGAAATGAAACTGCCTCAGTCTCCCTTCACGGAGACAGGACCCCTTACCTCATACCCACCCATCCCTCGATCTCACCTCCCCTTAGCTCCCGAAATCCCGCTGGGTGAAGGGGGTTGGGGAGAGGCTGGCAAACAAGTGTATTATGCTTCGGATCCCCGGCTTCTCAGGGAGGGGTCACCCCCAGCGGCCAGGATGGAAGCCCCGAGGGAATGGCAGGCCCAATCCTTCCGTGCCCCAGACCCGGTCCCAAGCGAGAAAATGGAAGCTCACTTACTAGTGGGAGCTCTGCCAGAAGTTCCCTGCCATGGAATACTGCTTGCCCTGATACAAAAGCACCAGCCGGCAAAGCGGCCCGCGGAGCGACCATAGACACAGTCCAGGCGACTGTGCTCCTCAATCAGACTGGCTGGACTGAACTCCACGGCAACCGCAGCCAGAGGAAGAGAACAGCACCCTCGTCGCCTTGACGCCGGTCGACAACACTGAGCGCCGTACACCGGTTCCGGCTGACAAAAGTTCCGGCCCGCCCTAGTAGCGGAGGAAGCAAGCAAACATCAGACTTCCAATGGGCGTGTTGAGGCGGGTCCCCGGAAGTAGAGTAAACACAGGCGGAGGCTCCTGGTGGTGACAGGCTCTCCCGGAGGTCTCCTGCAAGTTAATCTCTTAGAGTGTCCAGAGCCTGGTTTTCTGGTCTGGTGCGGTTGTCCTTTGGGTCCATTTAGGGATCTTGTTAATCCACCTTGTAGGCCTTCAAAAATAGCTTACTGGCATTGTATGCCTATTCTTTTCCTAGGATGGAAAGGAGAAATAAATGAAAGCAATTTTGGCCTTAAGATCTAAGTGCTCTTAGTGAAGTTCCTGCCGGCATTAAGCCTAAGGAGTTAGTGGATTTTAGTATGGCAAGTGTAGACTTTTTAGAGTAGCAATCTTTTTATGTCAGAGCCGGCTACTCGTATACCTAAAAAACATGAGCATATGAATGAATGTACATCTAGCTGCACTTACATTTGTTTTCACTCTGTTCCACATCTCAACTGGACTCCACTCATGAAGGAAAAACATCTGCATTATCTGCCTCAGAATTCTTGAGTAATTTTCAGATGTGTCCAATCATTTAAAGACGTTTTAAATTTAAAATAAAAAAAAATGTAGATAGATTCTCATCTGTCCTAGGCTGACCCAAAACAATGTAGTTGAGGATGTGAATACTCTTACCTTGCAGGTGTTTATAGTGCTGAGTATTACCCAGAGCTTCTGGGACACTAGCAAGTACTTGACCGATTGAGCTACATCCCTTTACCCCTTCTTCCTCATCCCTTAGACTGGGTCTCAGCATGAAGCAAGGACTGGTCTGATCCTAATGTTCCTGTCTCAGCTACCCAAGTACAGTACTAAATACAATGTTACAAAGATAACAGAAACATTTAAATATTTTATTTTGTAAAACTAAATTATTGCATTTTTGCCGCATATCAATTTGGAGCTATGATGTACATTCACTTTTAATTTTTTTTTGTTTTGTTTTGTTTTTTTGTTTTTCGAGACAGGGTTTCTCTGTGTAGCCCTGGCTGTCCTGGAACTCACTCTGTAGACCAGGCTGGCCTCGAACTCAGAAATCCACCTGCCTCTGCCTCCCAAGTGCTGGGATTAAAAGCGTGGGTCACCACCGCCCGGCCCCACTTTTAAATTCTACCCACGTAGGCACACACATAATTAACCTGTGAAATACATTTATTCTTGAATTTGGATAAGCTAGACTAGGCTTCACTGTTATAGCATCTCCCAATTCTCACCTCAAATACCCCCAACTTAGCTTGAAAATTCGTCTCATTCTCAAGGTGTTCCCTAAAGCTAGCTACTTCTTCTTGGTTGCCCTCTATATCTTCAGAGAACTAGTGGGTTTCTATCTCCCACCTATTCATTTCAGGGTTCCTTGCTTCCAAGATCAAAATCTTTCTGGATAGAGCCTATAAGACTCAAGCTAGCTCTTTATTAACTAGTATTAAGAGTCTTGAAATAGAAACGACACAATCAATTTTCATGACCTACCAACCAGAATACCCCCAAATGACTCCAACTTAATCGCCAAGGTATCCGAAAAATGTTGAGGAGCATGTAATACATTTGTGAACATTACTGTCTGTTTCAGTGCAGATCATATTTTTTCAAAAAAGTGTTTTAAAGACACAATCATCACCCAAGCCATGGGGTGCATCATAGAAATTTGGAATTTCTTTAATTTTCTCTTTGCTTTTTTCCTTTTGTTTTGTTAGCCTTGCATAAAGATTCTGTAACAAACTGCTATTATGAATGTTTTATGTGCTTCTGTGACAACTTTCTTTTTTTCTGTTTTAGACAGTATCCCACCATGTAGCTCTGGCTGTCCTCAAAATCACAAAGATCTGCCTGTCTCTTTCTTCTGAGTGCTGGGATTAAAATGTGACCCACTACACTCAGCTCCTATAACACCTTAAAAATGGAGCAGTGTTAACACACATCTTTAATCCCAGCATGCAGGAGGCAGAAGCAGGCAGATCTCTTGAGTTTGAGGCTAGCCTGGTCTACAGAATGAGTTATGAGAATAGCCAAAGCTACACAGAGAAACTCTATCTTGGAGGAGGGGATTACCATCCCAGGGTAGCCTGGAACTCACTGTGAACTCAAGTGTTCTGATTTGGTTTTCTGTTGCTGTGATAAAACACTGACAAATGCAACTTGGGGAAGTAAAGGGTTTGTTTCACCTTACTGGTCCATCGTCGAGGGAGGTCACGGTGGGAATCTGCTTCAAAACTGAAGCAGAGACCATGGAGAAAAGCTTCTTAATTCACCCTGGCTTACTAGCTTCCTTTCTTATGTATTTCTGGCTCACCTGTTCAGGGTTGGGACTGCCCACAGTGGGCTGGGCCCTCCTACATCAATTAGCAATCAAAATGCCTCACAGATATGCCCACAGGCCAGTCTGATGGAGGTAATTACTCGACTGAGTCCTCTTTGAAGGGACATATAGGTTTGTGTCAAGTTGACTTTGATACCATTAATGATGCTACCTACCTTTCTTTCTTTCTTTCTTTCTTTCTTTCTTTCTTTCTTTCTTTCTTTCTTTCTTTTTTTTAGGTTTTTGAGACAGGGTTTCTCTGTGTAGCCCTGGCTGTCCTGGAACTCACTCTGTAGACCAGGCTACCCTCGAACTCAGAAATCCACCTGCCTCTGCCTCCCAAGCGCTGGGATTAAAGGCGTGCGCCAGCACTGCCCGGCATGATGCTACTTTTCTGATACTCCTACCTGCACCTACTAACTGCTCAGATTTCAGGTGTAGTGCTGTGCAGAGCCTCTTTCTTCTACATACTCCTATTAAATTATGCGTTATACACGTATATCATTATCCGAGGACCTAATGTCTACTTTATGTCTGCACCTATACGCTTTCCCACAAACCAGTTTCTTCATCTTTGTAACACATAATAATAGGCATAGCAATACTGATACTTGTGGGGTTTGGGGCTCTTTTTAAGATGTGTATGTGTAGAGAAAAGGTCATTAGATTCCCAGAGCTGGAGTTAGAGGCAGCCATGAGCTTCTCAAGCAGGTAATAAGATGATAAGCACTCAGGCCTTCAGGAAGATCAGTGAGTGCTCTTAACCACTGAGCCATATCTTCAGCCCATATACTTATATTTGAATCAAACTCTCACACACTTAGGGGAAAGTGCTTTAAAATCATAACATGGATACAAAATCAGGTTGAAATGTGAATGCAAAACCAAACTGTAACACATTATTAGAGACATTATGTAGCACCATTCAGGTGCTTTTCTTCTGTGAACACTTTTACAAATTACCACATGGAATTTTTTTTTGTTTATATTCTGATTTCTGCTTCCAGTCCCCAACACCAAACATGCAGCACTTTCCAGTGCTTATAGAGGGGCCATGTAAATTAAGTGCCTAAAGCGGAGGTCTCCTGAGCGCTGCAGGAAATTAACTTTGAGTGCTCACCCTCCCCCCACCCCCCCTCTTTCTCTCTCCAACCCCCTCTTACAGTATCAAGGTGGCCTCAAACTCATAGAGAGCCTGCCTTTGCCCTCCCTGAGTACTGGAGTTAAAGCCACTCCCTGCCCACTGCATCCTCCCCCCTTAATTTCCCTATTTTCAGAGGTTTTATTTTATTTATTTTATTTTAGTGACCAGTATGTTTTTGCTTTGTTTTTGTTCTTCAAGACAGGGTTTCTTTGTGTATCTCTGGATGTTCTGGAACTTACTTTGTAGACCAGGCTGGCCTCAAACTCTGAGATACAACTTCCTCTGTCACCACCACCCAGCAGTGGCCTACTACTGATTTTAATTAGGATTGCCTACATAAACATGGGAAGAAGGTTAATTAACTGGAACTTGGGCAACGTAGCCATTGGTAAACAACTGAGGAAAATATCTTTGCCTCCGCCCAGAAAAACTAACTGCTATTAACTCTGCAGGAAGGGTGGCGAATCATGAGCCCCTCCCCTACCCATGATGGAGCAGTCTGTCCCAGGAGGTTCTGTGGAATGGGCATGTCCAGAAGACTATGCTCTCCACTATCCCGTTTTTTACATTCTTTCAACTCTTCTGCAATGTTTCTTGGGCTTTGGAAGGTTAGGTCTCAAACTCAGGACAAAGGATTAACTGAAGGGCCTGTTTAACATATCAAAGTCCCCCTGACCTCCAGTCTTCCTCAGCTCCTACCGGTTACCATATCAGTTATAGGGTCATCCTGGCTGGGGTGCCCTGCCTCCTTGTCCCAAACTCCGAAGGCCAGAGAGTGGACTGAGATTTCCTTCCCCAGCCTCTGATCCCTATGTAACTCAGTCAGTTTTTAGCTACTGTGGTCTCTTGGTTCCAGCTCTTCCGGCCTCTTGGCTTCTGGCTCTTCCTTCTCCTCTCCCACATGGCTCTGTTCAGCCCACGAGCCATGTTCACTCTGGATTTTCCCAGATGCCTCTGCCTCTGCCCTCCCTCATAGCTACAATAAACCTACCCTCAACCATAGTGAGGAGTGTCGTGTCCTCAATTCATTTTCTCATTCAGGAAGGGGTGCCATTCAACAACTTTTTTTTTTTTGGCACCTTGGCCAATTAGATATGTCTCTGCAGTAACTTTTGTCCACTGCAAAATGGCCAGTGCTGAAAGCAGCACTGATCTCCAGGCATGGACATAAATATTTAGACGGTAGTTTGATGGGAACAACATGCCCAGTTAAGTTAATTTTACTTAAGGACACCTATGTTGGAACAGAATGATTTATAAAAGCCTTTTAAATGCCCAGATAAAGAAAAGAAAAAAGAAAGAAAGAAAAAACAAAAGCATATAGGTATTAAGTTTCAAACCTCGGACAAATGGGCAAGATGCCTATTTAACAGGCTCTTTAAGCATCCCTGAGTTTCTACCTATTACCAGGTTTGACTGACATACTCCACCCTCTGCCTTAGACTCTCAAGTCTTGGGGCTGGGCTCCCCTTCCCCCACAGGCTCTTCCCTATAAAATCCCGACATTTTGGTTACCTCCTTTGTACATTTGGCTTCCTGGTTGCTGTACCCAATTCCCCTGTACCCTCTCCCTTCCCATTCTCCCTCTCTTCACATGACTCAGGATCATGACCACTCTTAACTGTCCATGATGTGTCTGCCTCTGGCTATGCTCTCCTTTTTATCTACAATAAACTTTTTCCTCCACCATACCTAGGGGCAGTCCTGTCCCGTCCCGTCCCTTCCCGCCGCCCCGCTCTGCCCCGCCCCGCCCCGCCCCGCCCTTCCCTTTCCTTTCCTTTTTATTTGTTTTTCATTCAGCAGGTTTGCTTATTTGGGCCATATTTAAAAACCTTCTTTGTAATTTTAGGAATGTTTATTTCAGTCCTTCTGAGACACATAACTGAAATAAGTTTCAGGAAATATGCCAATACTGTTTTTAAGTTTGTGTTTTCTGTCAGATTTTTTTTTTTGTTTCTGTTTGTTTTGTTGTAAACAACGTTTCATGTAGCCCAAGTTGGTTTTGAACAGGCTGTATAGACAAGAATGGCTTTGAACTCCTGATCCTACTGCTTTGAATGGGATCTATCAGGCCCAAGAATGGCAAACATTGCAGACAGGTTTTGCCCTTTGCCCTTCTCCCACTTTTCCTTTTCCTTGCTAAAGACCATCAGATTACATTCCTAAAGCTATCTGCCAAAGTCTGTTCATTTATTTGGCCACCAACTCATTCTTGAGACAAAACACTAAGGCCCAACAATCAAAGTTCTTTATTTGGCTAATATGTCCAATAAAGATTTATAAACCCATCTTTCATTTTTTCCCCCTTAAAAACACACTCGTACAAAAAATTCTTTCTCTCTCTCTCTCTCTCTCTCTCTCTCTCTCTCTCTCTCTCTCTCTCCCTCCCTCCCTCCCTCCCTCCCTCCCTCCCTTCCTTCCTTCCTTCCTTCCTTCCTTCCTTCCTTCCTTTCCTTCTTTCTCTTTCCTTTTTGTTTTTTGTTTCTTTCTGCTGCAACTGCTTGCTGTCTCTCCTCCTCCTTTTGCCTCCCCCTCCCCCTTTGCCCTCTGGGGTAATAAATCTCCTTGTGCTGAGATTTTGGTGTCCAGATGTGTCCTGTACTGACTCCCTGAGGTAGCTGACCCCCATTACAGCTTCTGTCTCCCAAGTACTGGAGTTATAGGCATGCCCCCAACACCTAGTTTTATATCACACTGCCAGACAAACAAATGATTAAGCTACATCCCCAGCCCTTTAGTGATTTCTTTTTTAAGATGGGTGGGTGGGGCCTAGTGGCTCAAGCTTTTAATACCCAGCTCTCAGGAGGCTGGCATATCTGAGGCAGTTGGAGTCCAGCCTGGTTTATATAGTGAGTAAAAGTCCATCCAGAGCTACATAGACCAGGCTGGACTCCAACTCTGTAAAAGACTTATAGAAAGACTCAGTAAAAAACAAAAAACAAAAAACACGTGTGTGCGTGTGTGTGTGTGTGTGTGTGATTGTCTTGATAAAATCTCAATATTGATTATTCCCTTGTAAAATAAAGCACTCATCTTTTTCTTCTTACAGTGCTTTCTCCGGCAGAACAAAGACTATTTCTTGATAACTAGAGCCTAAGAAACAAGTGGCTTTGTGTTGGTTAGTTTTTGTTTATGCAAGCAAGCATCATTTCAATTGAAGTAGGAACTTCAATTGAGAAAATGCCTCCATGAGAGTGGCCTGTGGGTAAGCTTTTGGGACATTTTCTTAATTAATGATTGATGTAAGAGGGCACAACCCACTGTAGGTGGTATCACCCTGGGCCAGTGGTCCTATTCATTGCTGTGGTAGAGCACTGTGAACTTAAGCAACTTGGATGAAAAGTTAATTTGGCTTATACTTCCATATCATAGTCTATCATCAAAGAAAGTCAAGTCAGGAGTCAAAGCAGGAACCTGAGGGAGAAACTGAAGCAGAAAGCAGAGACCATAGAACACTTCGTACTGGCTTGCTCAGTTTGCTTTCTTATACACCCCAGGATCACTTGCCCAGGGATGGCACTATCTAATGTGAAGTGGGTCTTCCCACATCAAGCATCAATCAATAAAGCGTCCCCACAGACTTTCCTGCAGACCACTCTGATGGAGACATTGGCTCAGTTGAGATTCCCTCTTTCCAAATGACCCAAATTTGTGTCAAGTTGACAAGAAAACAAACAAACAAAAAAACCAAACCAAACCAAAAAAAAAAAAAACCAAAACCAAACCAAAACAAAACAAAACTAGCCAGGACAGTGACTAAAATTTTCTAGACACATCATTTTAGGTGTGGTGTTTAACTTTGCTCTCTTGTCCTCTCAAATACCATTATTAGGGATCATATTATAATTTAATTAAATTATTATCTTCACTATTCTGCTTTGAAAGTGATAACTTTCTGCATAGTAGATATCTAGATATCTACACAGTCATAGATGAATTAGAAAATTCATAGCTACATAATGAGATTGTCTCAAAAAATCAAAACAAAGTGAGAATTCAGTCTTGATCTGCAAAATGCCTTAGTTTATAAAAGTATTTTTGGTAAGCTTGATGATCATTTATATATTGCTCATCTGTAATCTGAGCATTCATACAAAATCCCACCATCCCTAGCTCCTGAGCCAGTACATTGTATAATAGGAACAACAAGAGTGACCCTCAATAGGGAGGTGGAAGGAAAGAATGGACCCTAGAATGTTGTCCTCTGACCTCTACGTGGATCCAGTAGCATAGATGTGCCGGCACTCACACACAGTAACAGTAAAGAAAGACCTCAGTCTCAGCAGTGTGGTTACACAGATCTATAATCCCAGCATTCATGGAGGAGGCAGGATGACTGAGTGTTTAAGGCCAAGATGGGTTACAGAATAAGCAGTTGTTTAGCAAACAACCAACAACCCTGTCTAAATTGGACTGGCTTTATCACTTCCTACTTACATGAGTATGTAAGCTTAGTTACAATACTTAGCTTCTCTGAACTGAAGTTTATTGGGAACAAGCAAAAGAAACTTTTCCTAAATACTGCCATTTTGTTTTCAGACTCTATTTTAATCATAAAGTGAAAGTAAGTTCTGGTTTCCAGACCCTAGGGAACTACGGATTCCTCAGTAGTTGACAGTCTTCTGTTATTCATCTTTTGTTCCCCAAAGCATAATGACTATTCCTGACCACAGTTTCCATTATTCATTTTGTTTGCTACTCTCAAACATAATGACTCTCCCTGACCAGAAAAGAATAAATAGATTTGATTGGTTGAATTGTAAAACCTACATTCTGTATTTGTTGATGTAGACCAAGCACTTAAGGAAAGCCCTTATTCATAAATCCTGATTGGTGGAAATATGTAACTATAATTTGGCACAGACATTTGTGGTTTTCAAGCTTAAAAACTCTATGACATGCCAGGTGGTGGTGGCACACGCCTTTAATCCCAGCACTTGGCAGGCAGAGGCAGGCGGATTTCTGAGTTCGAGGCCAGCCTGGTCTACAGAGTGAGTTCCAGGACAGCCAGGGCTATACAGAGAGACCCTGTCTCGAAAAACCAAAACAAACAAACAAACAAACAAAAACA
Source organism: Grammomys surdaster (assembly GCF_004785775.1). Taxonomy (NCBI): domain Eukaryota; kingdom Metazoa; phylum Chordata; class Mammalia; order Rodentia; family Muridae; genus Grammomys; species Grammomys surdaster. The sequence continues at coordinate 8,284,778 of NW_021604576.1, read as the reverse complement.
AAAAAAAAACTCAAACCAAACCAAACCAAACAAAACTCTGTGACATTCTGGCTGAGGGTGTGTGTGTGTGTGTGCTCGTGTGTGAGCATGCAAGTGCACAAGTGCGGGTTGTGGAGGATAGCAGATCAGCTCCGTTACCATCATGGCAGGAAGATCAATCCACTCCTTCCCCATCTGTCTTCTCTCATGGCCCAACTGAATCTGCTGGGCATTTTCAGTGTACTCCTTTCTCTTCCTGCTCTGGACTGCAGATGTCTCTGGCTGTACTCTCCCACATATCTACAAAAACCTTCTTCCCAGTCATAACTTGGAGCAGCTATGGTCTCATGTCATCCGCAGATCGCAAAACACTGGGAGTCTCAGAGCCCCTCTTGGCTAGTCAGAGTTTACCAACTCTCTCCAAATTTACACTGTTCCAATTATACTGTCTCAGTTTGCTTAGGGCAGAAACACTAAGAAGAGTCCTGGAGTCATGGGCTCTCAAAGAAACTCCTAGCATCTTTGTGCTTATCTGTCCTCATAGTGATCTATAGGACATAAGAAAGATTTCCAAATAGATTTAGATAAAGTTATTTTCCTAAAAGCAAAAGGGATAGTAAGTTTAGGACTTTCCTAAAAAGACTCAGACAAATTTTCTTGGGAAAAAACATCAGAATTATAATGCAGAAAGTTCAAGAATGCAACATGCAGAAACCAAAACCTAAAAGTGAGAGACAGGATGACTGTGGTCTCAGCATTTGGTGAACTGTAAACTTTAGGGTTCTTTGGAAAGACAGTTGGATAGTGTTTTGTTGGAGCAAACACATAAACATGTTAAAGTGGACACAGGAGTGAAAGGCTAAGACAGATTGGTAAAGAAATGTTTCTCTGAAGCAGACACAGGAAAGAGGATGTTCTGCTAAAACAAACATGTGAAAGGACATGTGATGGATTCTTTGTTAACAACATGCATGTGTTGGTCTACCTTACATTGCATAGTTGAGATGCATTTGTTAGGATGTAGAGAGAACCCCACCAAAAAACTGGCAGTGTGCTGCAGTTTGTTGCTCTTCCAAGGACTCAGGCTGATTGGATACATGTGCTGAGACAAGGGCCATTCTGAGGCAAGACTTGTAGAGGACACATAATGTTTGGAGGACATAAATAGGACTCCACAGAGTGACAGAGACAGATTTTTGCTTGCTGGTACAGCTAGCTGTGCAATCCTTGTGGGTCTTGTGTCTTTGCTGACCTTTGATTTCCTCAGAGAGACACAGCTAAAAACTCCTGGAGTCCTGCTGGTCTCTCCTGCTGACTGGAGCTGAGGCTGAGGCCTGGCTGTCTTTGCTGAGTTGTATCACTGCTGTTGCTAACCCATCTCTACCAAACTAGACTGCTGGTGTATCCATGAGCTGTTTTTGAATGGATTGAGATGCTACTGCTTGCTAACCTGTGAACTGAACTGACCATTTCCAGACAACACAGGTGGGAGTTGCTCCAAAGAACCTTTCTAATGAGGTCTGTGGGGAAAAATTACAGGGCTGCAGTGGTGGGGTCCAGGGAGACTCCCACGCTGCGGCTGGTCCCACATGCAGGAGGAACATCTATGGTTCGAGCGGCCTGGAGGTTTTGGCGGCAGCAGGCCCCAGTGACACAAGGAAGTCCTTGGTTCCAAAAGGGTTTATTGTCATGGTGGATGGTGGATGGATTTGGATATACGCCTCATAAAACTCAGGGCAGTCCCGAGTTATATAGGGAGGGAGAAAGGGGGAGGATCTGGGGAGGATCTGGGGAGGATCTGAGGAGGCATGCTTAATTTGCTCCGCCCTCTGGCCTTCATTAGTATGTAAATCCCTAGGCCTTGAGGCCTCTAGTCACACTCTCTACCTGTGCACTTTGGGAGGGGCTGAAATGGCCGGTCTATGTGACTGAGTTTTATGGAGACTAGACTGTTTTTTCAGGACCCTGGGTTCTAGGGGCGCGCTGAACTCCTGCCAGTTCTCACACAGAGTCTTGGGGTTCTAGGCAACTGCCCAGCCATACTCTTACACAGTCCCACAGAGGTCCACTTCTCCTGTATCCTTTCTTTTTTACTACCTCCTGTGTGTGGTAGATTACAAGAAAGGTTAAAGCATTTAAAAACCATCATTAAAATAAGATTTTTTTTTTAAAAATTAAGGTTACAGTTTGGTTCAACTTTGCTGGAACTGTGTCAAACATGTGCTGGCTTCATAATTTTTGACATTTTCAGTAGCCATGGCTGTGCCAATTGTCTACTCTTCTTCACACCAAGATACACTATAGTACTTGAAATCTTAGCTGGAGCAATAGGACAGCTCAAGGAACTCAAATGGATGAAGATTGGAAAGGAAGAAGCCAAAATATTTTTAGTTTTAGATGACAACACACACACACACACACACACACACATACACATGTTACACCAAAAATTCCACCAGGACAGTCTTACAGCAAAGTACCTGGATACAAAATTAGTTCACAAAAACCTGCAGCCCTCCTATATGCAAATGATCAACATTTTGAGAAAGAAATCAAATAAATAACATTTCACAATAGCCTAAAATAATATAAAATATCTTGGTGTAACTCTAACCAAGCACGTGAAAGATTTGTATGATAAAAACTTTGTCATTGAAAAAAGAAATTGAAGAAGACACCAGAAGATGGAAAGATCTCCCATGCTCATGGATTGGTAGGATTCATATAGTAAAAATGGCCAGCTTAACCAAATCAATCTACAAATTCAATCCTCTCTCCACCAAATTTCCAGCACAATTTATCACAGATTTTGAAAAAGGACAATTTTCAATTTCATTCAGAAACACAAATCACCTAGGATAGCTAAAACAATCCTGAATAGTCAAAGAACTTCTAAAGGTATCACCATCCTTCAATGTCAAGTTGTACTGCAGAACTATATATTGACATATTACTATGTAATAATTTATGTACTAAAAAGCATAATATTATTAAACATATGTTGATACTGCAATCACATTGAAATTCCATACAGAAATCCACACACCTGTGGATACCTGATTTTTGATAAAGAGCCCCAAAATACACTGGAAAAAAAGAAAGCATCTTCCACAAATGGTATTGATCAAACTGGTCAAATGTCATGTAGAAGATTGCAATTAGATCCATACTAGAGAACATGGGGACATCAGCCACTGGGGACCACACATGTCTAGGGGCTGTGCAGTAATGGCCCTGCCCCAAATTGGCTGTGGAACTCTGGAGAGCTGGCCTCACCTCACACCAGAGCTGGCCCCACCTCACACCAGAGCTGGCCCCACCTCACACCAGAGCTGGCCCCACCTCACACCAGAGCTGGCCCCACCTCACACCAGAGCTGGCCCCACCTCCCACCATCTGCAGCATGCAGGCACCGTTCTTTATTCAAGCAGTACAGTGAGTGGAGCCGGCCCTAGTGGAGGGGTGCAGGTGAGCCAGCCTTAAGAGCACGGCGGAGGGAGAGCTGGCCCAGCAACTCCTGTCATGAAGAAACATGGGTTTGTGGGTTTGAGGGTGATGCCTTCCTCCTCTTCACCCCTCACCACCTGTGGTAGTCAGGAGAGCTAGTCCTAAGGGCATAAGATCAGGAGAGATAGCCCTGTCCCTCACTGGCTATAGCACTCAGAGCCAGCTCTGCACCTCACTTGGACAACACAGTGTAGCCGGCCCTGATGACAAAGGCATGGGTGAGCCAGTCATGAGGGTGTGAGAACAGGAGAGCTGGCCCAGCCCTTCACAGGCTGTAGCACTTGGGGGAATGGACCTCTGCACCTTGACTTGGCAGCACAATGAAGCTGGCTCTGGAAGCATGGGTGCAAGTAAGCCAGCCCTGATGGCATGAGAGCAGCAGAGCTTACCTCCTGCTGACGGCTCATTGGGTGCTGTGGGACCGTGAAAGGATAGCTTAGTTCCTGATCTAGCATATGCCTCGAACCCCAGACCCTAATGGGACAACGGCAGGTGTTCGGCCATGCCCCCAGACTCCAGTCTCCTGGCACATAACCAAGACCTCCATTGATCAGTGCCCTGTAGTAGTTATGTAGGGCAACGCCCCAACCAGCCCCTCCACAGATAGAGGACGTGACTACAGGCCTCAGAATCTCCATATTAATGAGATACCTAAAGGCCAGAGGGCATAGCCAATTAAGTATTCCTTCTTAGACCCTCCTCCCTCCTCCCTCACCATTTAACTCAGGTCTTCCCTGAGTTTTGGGGGGTGTGGCCACATTCATCCACTTCCGCCATGACAATAAAACTTGTAAAACCATGGACTCCCTCATGTCTTTGGGGCCTGCCATGAACTGTGGAGGGGACCTCTGAGTATCGAGCTCCCATCTAATCTCCCCTTGGAGGGCTTCTCTACATTCCAGCCACATGCCAATTCAAGCCAGCTAGCCGGGCCACCGAGTTAATCAAGTGAGTACAGTAACCAAAGAGTCTCTTTCCCATGGGGCCGCTGTTGGGGCTTTCTCTCCCTCTCTCTCTTGTTTCTCTCATGTCTCTGTTCATCCATGGCCCCCCAGTGGCGTCTGGGAGCCCTGAATGGAGACCACAGTCCTCCAGGTCCACTCAAGAGCCCTGCTTCCCGAGGAACTTCAAACTGAGTGAGAGTTCCCTGCACTGGGCGGGGCACCACAGTGCCCCCTTGCCGCTGGGGGCCTTGGAAGAACAGAGACTGGGAGCATAACGGTGGCGGGACTGGCCCACAGCCAAGAGGAATGAGGAGGAGGGAAGCCCTGACAGTGCCCCGCAGGTTGAGACTTTTGGTACAGCACTCCCTTGGCTGGATTATCGCTGACTCGCACTTGCTTGGCTGGGTCGGCTAGCTTGGTTGAGTTGGTGGCCTCCGCTGCAAAAATGTAGAGAAGTCTTCAGCGGGAGAGTAGGTAGCAGCGGCAATGGCTCATTAGTTAGTTAAAGGGCTTCTCCATGGTTCCCCATGGCGGGGGGGGGGGGGGCCCAAGGACACAAGGAAGTCCATGTTTCCAAACAGTTTATTTTCATGGTGGAAAGTAGATGAACTTGGCTGCCCCCCCCCCCTTCTCAGGGCAGACTTGAGTTGAATAAGGAGGGAGGAGGGAGGAGGGCCTGGGAAAGAATGTTTACTTGGATACACCATCTGGCCTTCAGGTATCTCATTAGTATGTAGATTTCATGAGGCCCTGAGGCCTGTAGTCACGCCTTCTACCTGTGGAGGGGCTGGCAGGGGCGCTGCCCTACATGACTGAAAGGCATGGATCAATGGAGGTCTTTATCAGGATCCTGGAGTCTGGGAGCATGGCGAAATGTATACCATCCCTTGCAGGGTCTCCTCCATCTCTAGCCAGTGCTCCACCAGGAGCTAAGCTATCCTTTCACAGTCCCACAATACCTTGAATTGTTTGATTGATAACTACACATTTTGTCACTTTTAGAACCCTTTAAATATTTCCTCGCATTCATGTGAAGTCCATACGTTGCTTTGCCTTTCAAGTTTTTGCACAGGTCATTTCTACAGAAGACTGTTATTACAAACAACCTGCCCTGAGATTATTCCTGTTTTCTGAGCTTTAAAGTCATTGCCTCTTATTTCCTTCACTTCAAAAACATTCTTTTGTGGTAATGGGAAAGTATGTCTTGTTTGGGACCATAAGATATAGAGAAGAAGGTAGCTTAAATACAACTAGAGACAACAATAAAAAAGAAAAGAAAATCAAGAAGTGACAGTTTTCAAATATTCATCTGTTCTGATATCAACACCACACTAAAGTGTTCTTCTGGATCTAATTGAGCAGTCTAATTGTTGACTTTATTTGTTTTATATATTGTACATATTTATTTGAATAAAATAGTAATAATTATTTTTGATGGTGTTTCAGGTCTAATCTTGTACATGCTAGACAAGCATTCTACAACTGAATTTTATCTCTAGCATGAGCTAGGGCTTCCTTTTATATCTCCAACATGAGCTAGGGTTTCATTTTATATCTCTAACATGAGCTAGAGTTTCATTTTATATCTTCAACATGAGCTAGGGTTTCATTTTATATCTCCAACATGAGATAGGGTTTCATTTTATATCTCCAACATGAGATAGGCTTTCATGCTTCTCATACTGGTCTCAAAACAGGCCTCCAGACCTTAGCACACATGACACCATGAAAGAAGAACCCACCCAGGCCGTAAAACTCAGTGCCACTTGGCAAAATGAAAACTTTGCCTGGGGCCTCAGTGAGATTCCCTAGAAGGAGCTGTCAAAAATGGCCTCACCAGGATGTCCCCTCTGCCTGCTGCTGTCACAGGAGCTGTCCACGGTGGGTGGAGCATCTCCTCCTCAGAGGGAGCGGCCTCTCAGGAGCTGTCCACGGTGGCAACATCTTTCCTGACTCAGACTACTGCCTTCATGAGGAGCTGTCCACAACTTCTTTCCAGACTCAACTATAACCTTGGTGAAATACCACTGCAGGAGCTGTCCCACAGAAGCTGTCCACAAAGGCAGCACCTCCTCTCCAGCCTCTCTGAGCAGCTCCACAGAGATGGCGCCTCAGCCAAAGCCAGCTGTGACCAGGAAGGACTTCCTACCCTAACCCATGAGCCCAATGCAGGGAAAAGGGAGTGAAAAAAGCTACTAATCCCTGAGCAGGGAAAACTCACCAGTCCCAGAGCTTTCCACAAAACCCCACCAATTCCTGAATGGGAAAACTCACTAATCCCTGAACTCCTCAAGCTCAGGACTTAAAATCCCACCAATCCTCAGTCTGGTAATCTCTGCCTGTGTAAAGCTCCGCCCCTAAGAAATCCTATATAAGTCCTGCCCTTTGTCCAATTCCTTGATGTCTGCTTCCGTGGACAGAGTATAGCCATCCCTGGATTGTCCCTCTACATCCTGGACCCTCCAATAAATATCTTTCATGATATCTGCTGCCTGGTGTGACTCTCTCATCAAAAGAAGCAAGGAAGAAAAGAAGCAATGAAGAGAAGAAGAAAAAAAGCAAAGAAGTGGAGTAAGCTGAGGCTCCTGAGCTCCTCAGCTCAGCTAAGGATTCCCTCTCCAGGGAGCTGCAATGTCTCTTTTGAGGAAGCTTCCTCAAGCTCCTCATGTTCCTGGGCTCCCATGTCTCAGGATAACCTTCCCTCAGGACACTGTCCCACCTTAGAGCTGAAAAGTTCCTGAGTGCTCATGTTTCTGGATGCCCTTCCACTAGGATACCTTTTCCCTTCAGAGCTGCATGGTTCCTGAGTTTCTGAGTCCCAGGATACCTTTTCATCTGAGCAGCAACACATAAAGTTCACCCTGAGAAAGGCTTGAGGCTACATTGGAACCCCATTATAGTTCCAGCCAGCTAATAAAGACTTTCTACTGGCTTAAACAGGTATCCCAATTAGTTGTCTCTATTGGATACCTTACAACATTTCTGGGGGTTCCACCGACATCTCCAGAGACCAGACCTCAAGACACTGAGAGTTTCAGAGAGTCTTTCATGAGGAAGAGTTCAGTGTTCAAGGAGCTTCTAGGGAATGTACAACCTGGAAAGTTAGTTCTGGGGCTGTAGGAATCCCTTATTGCTTAATGCTTGGTCTGACACCTCCATCCCCAAAGGAACCAAACTAGAAAGGTCCCTGGTCTGTCACCTCTGAAGGTAAGTCTAATTGAGGCATCTTTTGTTTTGGGCACAAAGGAGAGGCCAGACTTGGCCTCTGACCCAGTGTTGGAGATCTATGTGAGAGATCACCGACTTCCCTGGTCTGTTCAGGTGTATGAATGTGTGCTGGTTGTCTTTACTGTGAATCTTTCTGTTTTTGTCTGCAGAAACAAATCTAAAACGAAATGAGAGTGAGATATCTTGGGACTGAAGCCACCCACTGTTGCCCCTGAGACTACTTCCTGTAGACTCACAGGAAGCACTGCACTATGTCTCCCTCTGGCATAACTGGGGCTGCAGCTGGTGGCTGCTGCTGTTGCTATGGTGATGTGATGTTGAGGATGTTGTTGAGTGAGGCCTGCCTTGACCCAAAGGAGTGTTTTTCTGGTGAGGACGAATATGATGTCTGTTTTTCACACAGGAAATTTCCAGACCCTCTGTGAAATCAATTGGCCCTCTTTTGAAGTTGGGTGCCTAATGATGGTTGAAGCTTTCTGACTATGAAACCTCTGCCTCCATGACCAGTTCACCTGTAGTGACCAGTGACATTCTTTGGTACAAGACCCACGCTGACTTGAGATGTATCTTATTTTTGGGAGGTAAGAATCCTTTTGGACCTGCCAGGTCTCCCAGAGAAATCTAAAACCTCCAAATATTCTTTCAGCCCTATTAGAGGAAATTGACCTTCTCCCTCCCACTTCCTGAGTGTTCGCTTGTTTGGTCACTTGACTCTCTGCTTATGGTCAGTTCCCTGTGTGGAGGCTGATAGAGACCTGAGCTTTCCTCTGGGGGCTCCATGCCACCTAAGAGACTGCAGACAAGGAGGGAGAAATAGTTCCCTGAGCTGTGCACTTCCTAATTCCCTCCCCCCACCTGCCCCACTTTAAGCATCCTAGGGAAGGGGGAAAGTTCTTCCTGAGAAAAAGAAAAATTCCACTCCCTTTTCTTTTCTTTCATAACATTTATCTTCTTTTCAACTAATGATCTGTATAATGGGAAAATTCAAAACTATTCTCTGAATATAGTAGAGAAACCACCCCAGAATCTGGCAGGAAAATCACTGCCAGACAGTGCAGCCTATGTGAACCAGATTTCCCCTTTTGTCTAATACTAACCAAAGTAGGGAGATGTTAAGCAATTTTGCCAGCTTTGTGAAATTTTAATCCTTTAAAAAAGGATATAAAACAGCTGCTTAAATGATACTGCTTTTGTTATACAGTTAGCCCCAGATATTAGGGAAAAAAAACTCCAAAAGTTTAAAAGGTTTAAAAATATAAATAGGCCAGGAGATGGTACATTCCTTTAATCCCAGCACTAAGAATGCAGAGGTAGGTGGATCTCTGTGAATTTGAGGCCTGCCTGGTCTATACAGCTAGTTCTAGGCTAGCCAGGGCTGCACAAAGAAACCCTGTCTTGTAAATTACATAACACATGGATTCGTTTGTGTGTGTGTGTGTGTGTGCACGTATGTGCGCACACACACAAACATACATGCCCCAATTATTGCAGATTGCTCAAAAGTTTACAATATAAAAGAGATCCCAAAGGAAAGGCCAGAGACATGGGGTAGTGGTGGGTGGGGGCAAAGATGCTCTGTCTTATAACTAGAGTCCTTGTCTAGTCACTGAGACCCTAAAAGAGGCCAGTGTCCTATCTGCCCCCCAAACTTGATCCTGTTTCTGTTGCTTATCAGGCTTGTTTGGGGCAGTTGCCATTCTAACTGTACAAATGAAAGCTGACAAACTGACTTTGGGTCAGTAACTATCCCTAACCACTCTAAACTCTGTAGTGGCCCTCTGAAGGGGAAAACCTAGAGAGGTGGATATACAATGCTCAAATAACACATTATCTGTTACTTCTCTTGGACCAGTCCCATATCTGATTCTGTAAACCTTCATCCATCAGCCCAGCCAGCTTGCTGCCTGACAACTCAACAGAGCCTCTTCAAGACCACAGTCAAGTTAGGTTCATCAGACTCCACCAACCAGATTAGGAGTTTATGTGTGTACACAGCAGGGTATTATTTCTTGATGTTGCAATGGATATGGTACCCTAGCACCAAACCTTGTGAGGGGAGATGCCCCTGCCCATCTGTCTCCAGTCAGCAAGATCTTGTAGCTCTCAGCCCATCTAGGCAGGTGGTGGCAATTTGAAAGATGGACTGCTGCTATGAAAGATGGACTCAGCTCTCACTTCAGGCAGGGCCTCTGCCCTGGCAGCTGCTGTCCCTAGAGCTGCAGCTGCTGCATCCTTTGCTCTGCTCTGCTTCAGGGCCTGGATCCTCCAGCCTCTGTCTACATTTCAGATCTCAGCATTGCCTGAAAATAATCAACATGGTCCAATCCATCAGAACTAACCTAACACACAAGAAAAAGAAGTGGTACTGTATACTGGAGGAAAACAGTTTTGGTCAAAATGAAATGAGGTATGCTGGGGCCTCAGTTGTCACTTTGGACTTCAACACAGAGGGCTGAGCTTCATGAGTTACCCAGGAACTTGGCTGAGGGAAAGCCATTACTGTATACATGGACAGTCGGTATGCATTTGCCATGGCTCATGCCTATGGGGTCCTCTATAGAGAGAGGGAAGGGTCCTCACCTCAGCCAGAAAGAAAGTAAAAATGTGAATCCCCGGAGGCCTAAGGGAACCAGACAGTAGACTTGGCACTTGGAAGGCACCGCTAGAACCACTGGGCCTCTCCAGATCTTGGTAACCCTACCTGATCCTGAATTGCTCCAGAGCCCAATCTACATAAAGAAACCATGAAAACAAAAAGGAAAGATGCCAAACAAGAGACAAATGGGTGATGGTTCTTGCCAGATAAGAGACCCATACATCCTGCCGTTATCAGAAGACAGATGGCTGCCAAACTTCATTTGAGGACTGAGTTACTCAAGCCCAGATATTATTTCTAGATTTGGGCTGCTCCTCTCCCTGGGGTCTGACAATGACCCAGACGTCAACAACCAACGTTTGCCTAAATCTGACAATGATCCTAAATGATAAGTAACAATGATATTATGCCTATAGGTCACGATGCTCAGGACAGGATAAAAAAATGGTGGGGGTGGAGGAGCACACAAAATCTTGAAAATATGTCCTTGAGTCTAGCAAAAATTGAGCCGACCTCCCACTTTTTGCCTTCCTAAGTACCAGCTGCACCATATATTGAGAAATTCATAAGACAAAAATTGGTAACCATTCTTTCTTCAAGTTCATGCAGGTCCTGCAACAGACCCAGATGACTGCTCATCAGAAAGTCTGAGGGGCTGCACTCTTGCCTATGTCAGAGCCTGCTCACAAATTACAGCCTAAGTGACCTTATATGGGTAACGATAATCCTAACTTGAAACAGCAGGAAAGCTCGATGATGTCACTTCATGGACCCACCGTGCCCAGCTGAAGAAGGCAACAGAAGATAATGACAGAAGATCTGTCACAGGTCCTCCTGGCCCCTAAAGATAGGAATGACATGGGCTCTATAATTATGAATTTTGCCTTCTTTTTTTCTGTTTTTTTTAAGATGTATGTTTTTATTGGATGTTTTATTTATTTACATTTCAGATGTTAGCCCATTGCCTCCCCCATTAGCCCCCATCCCATCCCTCCTCCCCCTTTTTTGCTTTTTAATGCCATTTAAATTACATGCAAGTATTAAAGTCAGTTCAGGTTGAGGGACTAGCAATACAATAGATGTAAATAGTCAAGGAACAAGCAATACAATAAACACAAATAGTCAAAGAATAAGCAGGGCAATAAACAAAGTCCTGTGATCACTCCTGTGATCACTATTTCTAAGGGCTTATCAGGATGACCAAAATATCTGAGCCTACTTCCCTGTCCTAGCTCAAAGTCATTTTCATGCCTGAAGCCTACTTCTTTGTTCTAGCCTCAGATTTAGATTCCTGCCTGAAATTACCTCTTTGTTCTAGCCTAATGTCAGATTCCTGCCTGAAGCCCATTTCTTTGTCCTTGGCCAATGTCACATTCCTCCCAAGGAGCCTCCCCACATCTCCCCCTTTTTTATTTCATAAACAAGACAGAGCTTGTCCTAGGTCATTCCTTACCCATTGTGGAATATGCATTGTCAAAAGCAATGCACTTATGTCTTAGGTTGGAAAGGCTCTGTGCAGAATCTTACCTGTCCTTGGCTTGCCAGCCTGTTAAATTAATATTATATTAAATTAATTATAATAAATTAAATTAATTAATACATAAATTAATAAATTAAATTAATTATATCTGGGGCTCCATTTTCAGTTTCAAGTCATGTACTTTGGCTGCCAACATCTTGATGTTGTTAAAGACAAGCTTTCACACAAGTGTCAGGAGTAAAAGTATTTCCAGGACAAAAAAGGGCTAGCATGATCAAGCTATATATGCCATTCTTGACACTTGACCAAAATGGAAATACTGACCTCAAGCCATGGATAATTTTATCAGCTTTATTGGCTGCATCAAAGCTCAGCAAAGCAGTATTCTTTAAATTCATAATGTCATTATGCAAAGTTAAACCATCCAGAGAGTTATCAGAATTATGCCAAATACCCTGCAAGTGTCTTTAAACTTTTTCCTAATTATAATGACTATCATTGTAAATTTTAGAAGTAGCACAACTCAATTGGTATTTATCATGACACTCAAGATGGCTCCTTACTCTTAAATTCTGAACCTCCTTTCAATAATTTGAATAGAGCATCAATCTGAGGTTCCAAATGCCTATCTAAATCCTCTTGTATGCTCAACACATTAGTAACTTTTTTTTTTTTTTTTTTTGGTGAATGATTAACAAAAGTAGCTGTCTTAACTTCTTGTGTCAAAGCAATTGCAGAAGCAGTGGTGCTAGCAATTAACGTAATTAAAGCTGTTATACCAGCAATTATCAAGCCCACTACACTCTTGCTTCTGCTTAAAGCCTAACTCACTTCTTCCAGTATTTGCAAGCTTTTTTCAGAAAACCAAGGTTCTCTAATACTGATTGTAGTAAGACAAAAGCTAGTTGATAGACCCCCATAACAGACATGCCAGGTTACAACACACTAACACAATTAGAACACATACAATTAATGCAACTTACAATAAATACTGTAGAAGATACAAAAGTAATTTTAACATGACAATTAAAAGAGCCTTAACACATGCACTAATACTTGTTTGAAACCAAGATCCTGTCCCAACTTGCTAACATAATATCATAGAGAACTGCAGTTAACTTCCAAATATGTCTCTGAAAATGTCCAGATCCAGCCTTCCAAATGAAGACTGTTATTTACAATATTTGATTGATTTCTAGACCAGTACATGATTGAGTCTGAATAACTAGTCACATTTAAGAAAAATACAAGAGTCACTATAACTTCTCTTTTTAATTTTTTGTTCCACAAGTTCTAAAAACTTGAGGCAAGGCAGCTTGTCCCATCTGGGATATAGGAAAGAAAAGGTGGGTCAGGAACATATGACCAATACAACTTCTCAATCCCCATTGTCAGGGCACTCAGCAAGCTCACAGGTCAGCATCATTCTTTGTCCCAGCATCAGCATGTCTCACCAATCACTCTGGCAGCCACCATGCTCCTTCAGCATTTTGCAGAAAAAGACACAAATATACTTGCTTCGATTCTCCATATTAGGTAGCTGATAAGGATCATGCCATATACCTGTAAGTGGATCCTTCCTTTTCACCTAGGCATAAGTATGGTGCCATAGACACTCAGCAGAAAATTCCTTGGCCTCCAAAGTTTTTAAAAGTTTAAAATAAAAAGAGCATGATTTAAATAAATTTGTAGTGTATGGGGATATACCTACTTCCCTTTTTTTGTGTAAAGATATTGTTTTAACGTTCCATGGGTTCCTTCCACAATACCTTGTCCTTGAGGATTATAAGGAATCCCAGTAATTTGGGTAATATTAAATTGTTGACGAAAAGTCTCAAATGCTTGACTGCAATAGCCAGTTCCATTATCTGTTTTTTTTTATTATTATTTTTGGATATTTTATTTATTTACCTTTCAGATGTTATCTCCTTACGGTTGTTACCATAAGTGTTTGGGTGCATTTCTCGATCTTCAATTCTATTCCATTGATGTTCCTGCCTATCTCTGTACGCCCATGCAGTTTTTTTTTTTTTATCACTATTGCTTTGTAGTACAGCTTGAAATCTGGGATGGTGATTCCCCCAGAAGTTCTTTTATTGTTGAGAATAGTTTTTGCTCTCCTGAATTCTTTCTTATTCCAAATAAATTTGCGAATTGATCTTTCTTAACTCTATGAAGAATTGAGTTGGAATTTTGATGGGAATTGCATTGAATCTGTAGATTGCTTTCAGCAAGATGGCCATTTTTTACTATATTAATCCTGCCAATCCATGAGCATGGGAGATCTTTCCATTTTCTGAGATCTTCTTAGATTGCTTTCTTCAGGGATTTGAAGTTCTTGTCATACAGATCTGTCACTTGCTTGGTTAGAGTCACACCAAGATATTTTATATTATTTGTGACTATTGTGATGGGTGTCATTTTCCTAATTTCTTTCTCAGCCTGTTTATCCTTTGAGTAGAGGAAGGCTACTGATTTGTTTGAGTTAATTTTATATCCAGCCACTTTGCTAAAGTTGTTTATCACGTTTAGGAGTTCTCTGGTGGAAGTTTTGGGGTCACTTAAGTATACTATCATATCATCTGCAAATAGTGATATGTTGACTTCTTCCTTTCCAATTTGTATCCCATTGATCTCCTTTTGTTGTCTAATTTCTCTGGCTAGAACTTCAAGTACTATATTGAATAGGTACAGAGAGAGTGGGCAACTTTGTCTAGTCCCTGATTTTAGTGGAATTGCTTCAAGTTTTTCTCCATTTAGTTTGATGTTGGCTACTGGTTTGCTGTATATTGCTTTTACTATGTTTAGGTATGGGCCTTGAATTCCTGATCTTTCCAAGACTATTACCATGAAGGAGTGTAAATTTTGTCAAATGCTTTCTCAGCATCTAGTGAGATGATCATGTATTTTTTTTCCTTTGAGTTTCTTTATATAGTGGATTACATTGACGGATTTCTATATTTTGAACTATCTCTGCATTCCTGGAATAAAGCCTACTTGATCATGATGAATGATTGTTTTGACCTGTTATTGGATTCGGTTTGGAACAATTTTATTGAGTATTTTTGCATCAATATTCATAAGGGAGATTGATCTGAAGTTCTCTTTCTTTGTTGGGTCTTTGTGTGATTTAGGTATAATGTAATTGTGTAATTGTGGCTTCATAATACGAATTAGGTAGTGTTCCTTCTGTTTCTGTTTTGCAGAGTAGTTTAAAGAGAATTGGTATTGAGTCTTCTTTGATGGTCTGATGGAATTCTGCAGTAAAACCATCTGGTCTTGGGCTTTTTTTGGTGGGGAGACTTTTAATGACTGCCGCTATTTCTTTAGGGATTATGGGACTGTTTCGATGGTTTATCTGATCCTGACTTTACTTTGCTACTTGGTATCTGTTTAGAAAATTGTTCATTTCATCCAGATTTTCCAGTTTTGTTGAGTATAGGCTTTTGTAGTAGGAACTGATGATTTTTTGAATTTCCTCGGATCAGTTGTTATGTCTCCCTTTTCAGTTCTAATTGTATTAATTTGGATACTGTCTTTGTGCCCCCTGGTTAGTCTGGCTAAGGGTTTAGCTATCTTGTTGATTTTCTCAAAGAACCAGCTCCTGGTTTTGTTGATTCTTTGTATAGTACTTTTTTGTTTCTACTTGGTTGATTTTCAGCTCTGAGTTTGATTATTTCCTGCTGTCTACTCCTCTTTGGTGTGTTTGCTTCTTTTTGTTTTAGAGCTTTCAGGTGTGCTGTCAAGCTGCTAGAGTATGCTATCTCCAGGTTTTTTTGTAGGCACTTAGAGCTGTGAGTTTTCTTCTTAGCACTATTTTCATTGTGTCCCATAAGTTTTGGTATGATATGCCTTGATTTTCATTAAGTTCTAAAAAGTCTTTAATTTCTTTCTTTATTTCTTCCCTGATCAAGTCATTGAGTAGAGCGTTGTTCACGTCCATGTGTATGTGGGCTTTCTGTTGTTTTTGTTGCTATTGAAGACCAGCCTCAGTCGATGGTGATCTGATAGGATGCATTGGATTGTTCCAATCTTCTTGTATCCCTTGAGTCCTGTTTTGTGATCAATTATATGGTCAATTTTGGAGAAGGTACCGTGAGGTGCTGAGAAGAAGATATATTCTTTTGTTTTAGGATGAAATGTTCTACAGATATCCATTAAATCCAGTTGGTCCATAACTTCTGTTAGTTTCAATGTGTCTGTGTTTAGTTTGTGTTTCCATGTGTGAGGACAAAAAATCAAAATACCTCAGCAGAACCCCCCAGACCACCAACAATTTGCTGAAAACAGCCAAAACAAAAAATAACCAGTTCCTTGTAGGACAAGGTGACCATGAATGTAAGAACAAAACCAAGACAAACCTTGACAAATCTAAACATGCCCAAATGAGAAATGGGCCATCTGGTGTTTTTATTCTCCTATCAGAAAGTCTGAGGTTTCATGGTCAAAAATACAAAAAAATACGAGTCATCATGACCACCAGGAAAAGCTTGCTATGCCCGCCAAAATGATAACTTACACCTATTGCTGATGTTTAAAATATCCAATCAAATGTAACCGCACCAAAGTTTCCTGCTCTCCCCCTTCCCCCTGCGAGGTTCCCTATATAAACTTTAAACTGTCAGAGCTGGGTGTCGAAATCCTTCCCTTGCATGGGATGTGTTTTTGACCCAAGGGCCCTTGTCAGTAAACTACCTTTTGCTATCTTGCATCAAGCCGGTCTCCGTGTTTCCTTGGGTGCGAGCAACTCCGGGTGAGAGTGGGGACTCCCCTTGGGAGCCCCTTACACATGATCTGTCCATTGCATTGTTGAAGTCTCCCACTATTACTGTGTGAGGTGCAATGTGTGCTTTGAGCTTTAGTAAAGTTTCTTTTATGAATGTGGGTGCCCTTGCATTTGGAACATAGATGTTCAGAATTGAGAGTTCATCTTGGTAGATTTTTCCTTTGATGAGTATGAAATGTCCTTTCTTATCTTTTTTGATTACTTTTGGTTGAAAGTCGATTTTACTAGATATTAGAATGGCTACTCCAGCTTGTTTCTTGGGACCATTTGCTTGGAAAATTGCTTACCAGTCTTTTACTTTGAGGTAGTGTCTGTCTTTGTCACTGAGGTACATTTTCTGAATGCAACAAAATGCTGGGTCCTTTTTATGTATCCAGTCTGTTAGTCTATGTCTTTTTATTGGAGAATTGAGTCCATTAATGTTAAGAGATATTAAGGAATAGTGATTGTTGTGAAAGGACCCCTGAAGAGGACCCCCACTCAAGTCCCGATCAGCGCACACCCAAGGAGACACGAGAGACCGACTTCATGCAATTAGCAAAAGGCAGTTTACTGGCGAGGGGCCCTCAGGTCGAAACACATCCCACGCAGGGGACAGAATCGACCCAGACCCCTGAAAGCTCGGGGCTTTTATAGGAAGAGGCGAGGGGGGGGGGAGGGGAAAGCGGGAAATTCTGGCGCGCTTACATATAATTGGATATTTTAAACATCAGCAATTTGTGTAAGCAATCATTTTGGTGGGCAGGATGACTCGCTATTTTTGACCATGAAACCTCAGACCTCCCAAGGAAGAGAGAAAAACACCAGGTGGCCCATTTCTCTCTTGGGCATGTTTGGGCTTGTCAAGGCATGTCGTCCTTGGCTGTCTCCATATTTTTGGTCACTCTGTCCCTGGAGGGGCCTGATATTTTTATTATGGCTATTCTCAACAAGTTGTTGGTGGTCTTTGCTGAGTTGCTTTTAATTTTTATTCCCACAGTTGTTTCCTGTTATTTTTGTTGTTAGAGGTGGAATTATGTTTGTGTAGCTATCTTTTTTTGGGTTTCTTGGAAGAAGATTATTTTCTTGCTTTTTCTAGGGTATACTTTCCCTCCTCGTGTTAGAATTTTCCCTCTATTATCCTTGTAGGGCTGGATTTGTGGAAAGATATTGTGTAAATTTGGTTTTGTCATAGAATATCTTGGTTTCTCCATCTATGGTAATTGCGAGTTTTGCTGTGTAGAATAGCCTGGGCTGGCATTTGTGCTTTCTTAGGGTCTGTATGACATCTGTCCAGGATTTTCTGGCTTTTATAGTCTCTAATGAGAAGTCTGGTGTAATTCCGATAGGTCTGCCTTTATAAGTTACTTGACCTTTTCCCCTTACTGCTTTTCTATATTCTTTTTTTTTTTGTTGTTTGCTTTGTACATTTGGTGTTTTGATTATTATGTCATGGGAGGAATTTCTTTTCTGATCAAGTCTATTTGGAGTTTTGTAGGCTTCTTGTATGTTCATGGGCATCTCTTTCTTTAGAGTAGGAAAGTTTTCTTCTATAATCTTGTTGAAGGTATTTACTGGCCCTTTAAGTTGGGACTCCACTCTCTTTTATACCTATTATCCTTAGGTTTGGTCTTCTCATTGTTTCCTGGATTTCCTGAATGTTTTGGGTTAGGAGCTTTTTGTATTTTGCATTTTCTCTGACAGTTGTGTCAATATTTTCTATGGTATCTTCTGCACCTGAGATTCTCTCTTCTATCTATTGTATTCTGTTGGTGATGCTTGCATCTATGACTCCTGATCTCTTTTTTAGGTTTTCTATCTCCAGGGTAGTCTCCCTTTGTGATTTTTTTTATTGTTTCGTTGTTTCGACTTCCATTTTTATGTCCTGGATGGTTTTGTCCAATTCCTTCACCTGTTTGGTTCTTGTAATTCTTTTTTTTTGTTGTTTTGTTTTGTTTTTTGTTGTTTTTTCGAGACAGGGTTTCTCTGTATAGCCCTGGCTGTCTTGGAACTCACTCTGTAGACCAGGCTGGTCTCGAAATCAGAAATCTGCCTGCCTCTGCCTCCCAAGTGCTGGGATTAAAGGTGAGTGCCACCACTGCCCGGCACCTGTATTTTTTTTTTTTAAAGAGAATTATTTATGTCCTTCTTAATGTCCTCTATCATCAGGGGAAGTGATTTTAAATCTGAATCTCACTTTTCCAGTGTGATGGGCTATTCAGGACTTGCTATGGTGGAAGAACTAGGTTCTGATAATGCCAAGTAACCTTGGTTGCTGTTGCTTATATTCTTGTGCTTGCCTTTCAACATTTGGTTATCTCTAGTGCTACTTGCACTCCCTGTCTCTAACTGAAGCCTGTCTTTCCTGTTATCTTGGTTGTGTCAGAATTCCTGAGAGTCCAGCTGTCTCTCCTGTGATCCTGAGATACTGGGATTAACAGCTTCTGGGAGTCAGGCTGCCTCTGAGATCTTGAAGTCCTCATGTGACCAATCTCCTGAGATCCTGTGTTCCTATGATGCTATGTTTCTGGTTGTTTTAGAGCTCCTAGGAGTCCGGACTCCTCTGGGTTTTGTGGAATTGGGTACTTAGCTTATGCTCAAGTTCTGCTCAGGGCCCCAGTACAGACCTGACTGGATTTGCCTTCTTTGTTTTGTCTGCTCATGTGAAAAGCCCACAGATTCCACAATCCAGAATCTTGGATATGAGAATTAAGAAAGATGGGAACTGGGTAGCTCACAGCCAGTCTATTCATTGAGATCCAACCCACCCTTCAGTTAGATTTCTGTAAAATATTGCATTAGGGGCTACCATAGGATGGTTTGTTCACTCCTGGGGAGGATCAGGATTTGGAGGCTGTGGGTGAAAAGAAGGTGCTCTGATCTACCCAGTACTATGCCTCCAGAATTGCCAGA
Organism: Grammomys surdaster; assembly: GCF_004785775.1. Taxonomy (NCBI): domain Eukaryota; kingdom Metazoa; phylum Chordata; class Mammalia; order Rodentia; family Muridae; genus Grammomys; species Grammomys surdaster. The sequence continues at coordinate 8,265,366 of NW_021604576.1, read as the reverse complement.
AGTCAGGCAAATACCACTGGGTTCCAAGGGGTTACAAAACGTAATCCTCCTAGGGGCATGCTGATCTCTTCTTAGTACTTACCTGTCAATGCTGGAAATGCCTGGCAGGAAGTCAAAATTCCTTATTAGACAACCAGTAGAATCTGAGGAGTCAGGTTATACCAAAACGGTCCAGATCCAGGCAGTAAATTCACTACATAAAAGAAACTTGCACCTTAAGTTATTGGGCCTATTGGCCCAAAACAACCCATCTTGATATCTTCATAGTAAGAGATTTTTCAGATGACTAGCCCCCCAAGCTCCAATTTCCCCAGGAATTTCTTTGGTAACCTCAGATAAGAGTTCAGGACTCAGTGGAACGCAGGCCCTCGGTGTTTGGGATAATAGAATGAATGTATTTGTTCTTTAACCATATAGATCAGGAATGCTGATTATGCCTGGACCCCAATCACCCATATTATGCTAGAATTGGAACTAATCAAACAATAAGCTTCACTTCCAACCGTATAGCTGTAAATAGAACCAATGTAAGCTCACCCTGAGGACTGTTAGGGCTTCTATTGCTGCAATGGAAGACCATGCCGAAAGTGTAAGTTGGGGAGGGAAGGGTTTACTTAGTTTACACTTCCACGTTGCTATTAATTATTGAAGGAAGTCAGGACAAGAATTCACACAGGGCAGGAGTCTAGAGACAGGAGCTGATGCAGAGGCCATGTAAGGATGCTGCTTACTGGCTTGCTTTCCCTGGCTTGCTCAGCTTGCTCTCTTATAGAGCCCAGGACCACTAGTCTAGGGATGGAACCATGCACAGTGGACTGCATCCTCATCATCAATCACTAATTAAGAAAATGCACTACAGTCAGATCTTATGGAAGCATTTTGTCAAACAAGGTTCCCTCTTTTCAGATCACTCTAGTTTGTGTGTCAAGCTGACATAAGATTACCCAGAACAAGGACCTCTTGAGGAAGTGTACCTGCTTAATGTCACCAAGATAATCCCAAGATAGTTCCCCCACGCATATTCTTGTAACCATACACAGCTGGTTAATTTCAGAAATGGCAAGAGAATGAATTCTCTGGCCCCAGAATCTAACGGACTAATAGCTGGCACTAATAGCTTAACCAATTGTGCAGCTTCTGAATTGTTTACTCTGGAGGAGACCCTACTCCTTTGTAAGCTCATGCATGTTATACCACAGGTTTTCATCTAAAAATGAAAAGTAGGCAGGGTCTCCATAAATCTAGATCCTGGACTTTCCCATGTGAGATGAACCATCCCCCTTTTCATCCCTCTATTTGGGGCAGATGTTATGGGCTCTGATACAGTTGAAATTTAGCCCTAGTTATGGGGGATAAAAACTTGAAGGAACTCAGTATTCAAGTAAATATAGACTCGGGCCATCTAGAAAATTTTGTTCCCGCTTTGGAAGCCCTGTTAGATTCCTTAGCTGAGGTCATTCTTCAGAATTGAAGAAACCTTTTTTTTTTTTTTTGAGACAAGGTGTTCTTTGTGTGGAACTGGGGAAATCTTGTTGCTTCTATGACAAGCAGTCAGGGAATATTTTTTTAAAATTAGCCATAATAAAAAATAATCATTAGGAAAGAAGAAAGAGATGTCAGAAATCTAAATCGGGTACTAGTCAGGCCCCCTGGTTAACTACTGCACTTAAGGCCATGGCTGGGCCATTAATCCTTATTCATAGCTTTCACTATAGGACTCTGCTTGTTCAATTGTCTACTTGTTTATGCAAAACAATGAATAAATTCTTGTAAACTACTAATGCTAAAGATGCAACAAACCCCCTTGCCCCTAAATGAATCCATCATACCCAAAGAGCCAGTGGGGCATGTGTAACAAACCCAGCCTCCAGACCTTAGCAAAAGTGATGTCATGATAGAAGTAGCCTTCAGGCCATAAAACTCAGCATCTAGACAGTACCACCTGTCAAAATTAAAACAAAGAGCTAAGCCTTCATAGTCTATAGTTCTGGGAATGTTTCTAAATATACTAACCTTGCTTTTCAGCTTCTGTAGTTCTGCTTTTGCATACTGTTTTTGTTAACTGAGTAATATCAACCCAGATACTTAAAAGGTCACCCAGAGAAAGGTTCTGGGCTACACTGGGTAGCTCAGTGTAGTCACCAGCCAGCTAATAAAGACTTCTTATTGGCCATGAAACACATGTCCAAGTAGACATTTCTGGTGAATACCCGAAAAACCGTCTCAACTTTTAGTCTCAAGCAATCCTCCCGCCCACCTTCTAAGTGATGCACATCACTTGCCGAGCAGTTTGATTTCAAGTAACTTTGGAAAGTTTCACCTTGAGGTGCATGAATCCTTGGTTCTGAGATTCTTGAATTTCATGAATCACTTCTTGCTTTTAATAGTGATTAGGGAGAGAGCCAATTCCTTTGCTTTCCAACAGGAGGCATGAGAGTACCAGGATGAAAAGCTAACATCGCTTCTCTCCTCTTTCCTCTAAAAGACTATACTAAGAAATGATACCAGCCAAAGGTGCTTGCTTTGTGCATATTACTGGCGATACTTCTGCCACTTGATTACAGTGATTAAATCTTAAGACTTTTGTCTTTGAAATCTGTACTTCTTATTGTAAGGTTTTATGATGTTCATTTTGAAAGCACTGTGCCATTTGAATTAGTCCAGACAAAAACCAACAATCTTTGTATGATTGTACTGTGTGTGATCTTGTGTGATAAAATTTGTGGAGAATCAAGGAAAATAGGTGGCTAGGGAATTGTTATTTGACGAATACAAAGTTTGCATTTGGGAAATATGCAGTGTCGCTTGTACACCGGTCTGAATATATTTAATGCACTGAATGCTACACTTAACCATGATTGAAGTGATAAATAGTTAAAAACCGGGAGAAAGGACTACAGTAGGGAGAGGATGGAGAAGGATTTGATTCAAACACATTATGTACATATATGAATATTAAATAAAATATTTAATATAAAATGGCATTAGGAAAACATGGTGAGGCACAAAGGGGAAGTTGGTTGTATGGCTCTGGACTAGTGCAGCTTTTCTGTGTTTCAGTTTCTTACAAAACAACAAGAAGGCTGGATAACATGGTCCTTAAGGCCCTCTCGCCTTGGTGGTTTGGTGATGGATAGGAGGAATACTACTAGGGTTTGATTGCTTGAAATTGTCCCTCTTACAGCACCCATTCCTTTAGCCTTATTGAACTTGGACTAATAAAACAGATAAATACCAGGTTACCCCATGCAAGGTCAGGTTCTAAACATCCCCGTAAGGCCTTTCAATGGTGTTTCAAAGATTTTTTTCTTATACTTTCTAGAAACTTTATTTAACTACACACTCTAGGATAGCAGTTGTTGTTGTGCCTTACTGGGTTCTCGTTCGGTACTCTTCCCTGATTCCTCTCACCTCTTTGATTTCTAAGATTTGAAATCACCAAGGTGTTATGCCTTGGATTGTTCATCTCAAATAGTTTTATTTCTTTAATTATATTAATTGTTATCATGGGTTTAAATAGGTAATATATACTTCTGAGTTGAAAATTTGTACTTCTAGCCTAATTTCTAGACTTTTGAATATGCACATTCAAATGTAAATATTTAAATGCGTATATTTCAATCTTCTGAGTAACATTTTCTCCATTTGCAATAGCTAGCTCAAATATAACATGAACTTTTGCTTTCTATTTAAATTTTTTTGTATAATCAATCTTTTTCATCTTAGTAAACTGCAAAGCCATGTTTAACAATTTGTTACTGTCAAAAATCCAGTAGTCATCCTTGAGTCCTTTTCCTGTTACACCCTAGCTCCATCCATTAGGACATCTTGGAGTGTCTATTTTAGAAACATTTTCAGAAATCTTTCTCTTTTCACTACCACCTCCACCACCCCCACCACCACCACCACCACCACCACCACCTTTATCCTTCTCCATGTTGCATTCCTTCTAGATATTCTTGTAGATTTCCAGCAATAGTACTTCATTATCATATTATCTATACTCCAGCCAGCACACACTTTCTCACATAAAATTACCACACTTCTGCTCAAATCCAAATGATTTCCATCATAAGAACATCTATAGTCTTTAATACAATTCAAATGAACCTATACAAGTAGATCTCATTATTTTCTCTCAGCTATTACCTATTGTCCTCCACCACCCCTACCTCAATTCTCTGTTCACACATTGGCTTCCTTGCTAAACTTTGAAACTTCTACCTCAGGGCATGCTTTAGTTAGGGTTTCTATTGCTGTGACAAAACACCATGACCAAAAGCAAGTCAGAGAGAAAAAGCTTTATTTGGCTTTCACTTCCTTATTGCTGTCCATAAGGAGTCAGGACAGGAAGTTCACAGAGCAGGGATCTGGAGGCAGAAACTGATGCAGAGGCCATGAAGGAATGCTGCTTACTGGCTTGGTCCTCATGACTTACTCAACCCGCTTTCTTATAGAGGCCAATACCACTAGCCCAGGGTGGCACCACCCACAATGGGCTGGGCCCTCCTCCAATGATCACTAACTAAGAAAATGCCTTACAGGCTTTCATAGAGAGCTATTATCTTAATTTCTCTTATCTCAGATGACTAGCTCGTCATAAAACTATCCAGCACAATTCATTTATACAAACCCAGACATTTTACATGACTGTCTCTCTCACTGCTTTCCAAATGTCAGAGAGACCTTTCAAAAATCATTCCATATAAAACCCACCTTCCTTAGTATTGGTCTTGCTTAATTCTGCTTCATAGAACCTTATTACCTGAAGGAGCTGGTGCATGGTGGTGAATGCCTTTAATACCAGCACTAGGAGGCAGAAGCAGGCAGATTTCCATGAGTTCTAGGCCAGACTGATCTACATAGTGAGTTTCAGGGCAGCCAGAGCTGCACAATGAGACCCTATCTTAAACTGTCCCAAACAAAAGAAGAAAACCATCCAACCAAGCAACCAAACTTGCCACCTGAAATACTATTTATCTGAAGGTGGATCTGCTGTAAGATTGGTTAATTCAGTGGTTCAGTAGGGCCCGACCACAAGTATTTGGCCACTTCAACATGTTGTTATTCATCCTTAGGTTTTTTCCTTTATGATAAATGAAGCTATTTCAAAATCATCTTTTCACATAGCAGTCAAAGAAACAAAATAACGGATAGCTCTTTGAAAGCTTGTCTGATGGTTCTAGCAGGAAGCACAGCTATTTATGTACCCTTTGGGAGAACATTTGGTTCTCCTCTTTCTGGGAAGGCTATCCTTCTTTTGAGTACTGAGTGCCTCGAGGGGTGCCCATCAAGTGATAAGGAAATATGAGATTCCTACCTACCTGACTTGCTCAATGGGGTAGCACATGTCACGTTCATGTTGCCCTCACATCCTGGATATCTTTTTCAAAAATAAAGGGAAACACTCACTGTAGCCATCCCCAAAAGCTTGCTCTCCTGGTTTCGGAGCCAGAAAAAGAGACAACTCTACTCATAAACAAGATAAAAAGAACTCTCATTTCTGACTTAAGGTAATCAAGACTCCCTTACTGGGCCCTAGGGAAATTTAACATTTCCTAAAGCTCTCCTTTTAGGTAACCTTTTTGAAGGGATGCAAAATTAATATTTTCTTCCAAGCTGGGGTGGTACCTACCAGCAATCCAAAGAATGTCACATTCAAATTTATTTGGATGAAGAAAATGAGTTTTATTGGTGGTTATTTATAGAGTCTTATATGACTACAGACAGCTGCATTTTTTCCAAGTGGCCAATTTCAACCTTACCGAGCTCCATTTTTGTTCATTTGTTTGTTGAAATTTTTTGTGACTCTTAGGATACAGTAGAGATCCTGCAAAATTGGGTTTTGAGCACTATGTACTGTCATAGCAGACTGAGACCTTTGTAAGACAGACAAGATAAGACTCTGGGAAAATGATACAATTGTGTGTATTCCATTCTTGCCCTCACTAGGGACTTTAGATGGTTTGGTAAACACCATCCAATGGTAGGTAGGAAACTCTCTAGCACATAAAACAGCTAAGTGACATCAAGGCAGGGAAAGACAGCTGATCACTTGAACCAAAGTGGATCATTCTTTCTCTGTTTTCTATCTTGGTTGTACTGAAATGTATTAATGTATAAAAGTTCTATTTCCTGCCCCAAAATAGTTAGCTACATAGAACATTAGTGGCAGAGCAATTTATGTGCCCACAATTTTGCAGTTTGGGTGTTCTTACCTGAGTGGTCTTTACTCATCTGACCTGTCCTAACTTGAATGGCTACAATCATTTGGTAGACAGCTGGAGTTAATGACTCTGCCTCCAGCTGATCTTCCTTATTTTTTAATAGAAAATATATTCTTTTCTCATATAATATATTCTGACCACAGTTTCCCCTCCCTCTACTCCTTTTCCTGACACTTCCTCTCTTCCCCAGGTATACCCTCCTTCCTTGTCCCTTAGAAACGAGCAACCCTCCAAGATAGAACAGCTAACTATGAAGTCTGGCTAAGACAACCCAGTAGGAAAAATAAAATCTGAAGACCAGGCAAAAGAGTTAGAGATACACCCTCTCCCATTGGTAGGAGTCCCACAAAAACTCCAAACTAACAGTCAATGTGTATGCAGAGGACCTGGTACAGACCCTTGCAAAGCCTGTGCTTGCCACTTCAGTCCTTGTGAACCCGTAGTCCCCTATGAGTTGATTTAATGGGCCTTGTTCACCTGGTGTCCTCCATCCCCTCTGACTCCTACAATCTTTCTTCCCCCCTCTTCTGCAGATTCCTACCAGATCTTGTCCAGCTGGTTTTTTAAGGAGACTAGATCAGGCTAATTTTCATGACAATCAATTACATGTAAAAGGAGCAAGCCCCAGACATACAAGAACGCAAGCTTTTGCTCATCATATTCGCTGATTTCCCACTGATCGGAGAAGTCATTTGTAAACTTGAAAGTCACTGTGACTGTACATGACCATGAACACTGGGAGGTTTGATTACTGGGAATGACCACAGGAGATTAACCACTGAAAGAGGAAAAACCACTGGGAAAACCACTCGAACAGCCAAAGGCCCATCTGTGTGTAGAAGAGCACACCTATAACCTCAGCATGCCAGAGCCTAAAGCAGAGAATCACTTTGGCTAAATAAAAGTCTTGTCTAAAAGACCACATAATGAGCCTGGCCTGGTGATACAGATCTTTAATTCCAGGACCTTCGAGGCAGAGGCAGGAGGATCTCTGTGAGTTGGAGGCCAACCTAGTCCACAGAGCTATTGCTGGTAAGTCAAGGATGTACAGGGAAATGCCTTTTAAAAACACTGAAGAAAAATGAAAAACAATTTTTCGTCAATGCTGTACAACTTCTCTCAGATCAGCTGGAGTGGACTATAAAAATAAGAGGTTTTCCCTTTCTTTCGGGGATGTGTGGTGTGGGGAGATGTCAGAATTCTGTAATTTGCATGCCTTACAGATGCTAACCATACAATATAAATGGCGGCTTGCAGAATATAACTATAGTTCTTGTTTCAGGGTACATTCCTGTTTTTTGAAAATTGTCTCAATTTAGTAGACTGGTCTGGTCTGGTCTGACTAGATAGCCCAAACTGGCTTCAAAATCAAGGTAATTCTCCTGCCTCATCTTCCAAATGTTGAAATTACAGACATGAGCCACCAGGGTCTGCTTAGATTTTTTTTTTTATTATTTGCAAAATAAATAGATTAAGATAATCTTTAACAGAAGTACAAATGGCCAACAAAAGTAAATAAAATTATTACCCTTATCCATCAGGGAAATACAAACAAACTGCATTATTATTCTATGTCACCCCAGTCAGAATTATCATCATCAGGAAAAGATATGACGTGGGCAGAAAGATAGTCCAGCATGTAAGGACACTTGTCACGAAAGCCTGGTGAGTTTGATACCTCATATAAAGGTAGAAGTCATTCTAGAAAGCTGTCGTCTGACTTGATGTGAGAGCCATGCATGGCGTCTGAGAACACACACACACACACACACACACACACACACACACTAAACAAAATAAAAATGAATGACAACAAATGCTGGTGAAGACTGTGGTGAGCATCTTATATAGTGTTGGTGAGAGTGTAAACTGGCACAGCCACTATGGAAATCAGTAAGAACTTTCCTTAAAAAAACTAAAAATAGAACTACTGTTCGATTGAGCTAGCCTACTCTTGGATATCTATGTACTTGAAGAAATCTACGTGAGCACTCTACAGAAATATTTATCTATTGGAGCACTACCCGAAATAAGGTAGAGAACCTGATCAGGTGCCCATTGACAGGCAAATGGATGAAGACAATTGCAAGAAAACGGAACGGGAGTGGTCATGCATGTTCAGAGAAGCCAAACTGAAAGCCGAGTATGATTTGTTTGTCTTATGGGGAATGTTCCTTTTCAAAAATGTTTAAATGACAGTTTTCAGAATGGTTTCTGTTTTAACAACAACCAAAATTTTTTCCTCTCTATATTTTGCATAAAAATTTATCTTTTCTCAGTTTAAAAAGTTGATTTGTGTTTCAAAAAGTAACATAATTTACAAAGGAATCTAAAATCACATAGTCAAAGCTAGTATCTTTCTTCTTTTTTTTTTTTTGGTTTTTTCGAGACAGGGTTTCTCTTTATAGCCCTGGCTGTCCTGGAACTCACTCTGTAGACCAGGCTGGCCTCGAACTCAGAAATCCGTCTGCCTCTGCCTCCCAAGTGCTGGGATTAAAGGCGTGCACCACAACCACCTGGCTGCTAGTATCTTTCATTTGTTCATAGTTTCACAGGTTGCTGTTAGGGCTGTGGAGAAGGATCAAGAGGAAAAGTTTGTTTCCTAAGCACGAGGACCCGAGTTTATGTTCCCCAAAACTACAGACAGGACAAGTGTGTCAGCACAGGTCAGTAATCTCAGCACTGGGTTAGGAGGCTGTGTCAATAGGAAGACCTCTGGAACTCACTGGACAGCAGTCTATCTGAAACCAGGAGCCCTGCCTTTTGTGAGAGATCTTGTCTCAAACAAAACCAAAAACAAACCATGGAGCATAATAGAGGAAGAAAGCAATGCCAATTTGTGGCCCCCAAATACAGATGCCTGGACACAGGCATGCAACACCTCACTCCCAACACACACATACACTCTGCCTCACAGGGAAATTGTTTAGAGTTGAGAGTAATAAGACCTGCTGTCAGCAGGGCATTGTGGTGCAGACCTTTAACACCAACACCAGGGAGGTAGAGGCAGGCAGATTGTTGTGAGTTCAAAGCCAGCCTGGTCTAGATAATGAAGTCCAGGGCTAATAGTACGACCTGGTCTCAAAAACAAGCAAACAAAACAGCAACAAAACAAACACTAACAAACAAACAAAAACAAAACCCCAAAACTTCCTTTTGTCCTCAAATCAATGGTATAAAGACATCAGGTTTTATTTTCACCTCAAAGAAATACAGACGTAGGTAATGCATGGTTGGGGTATAGTGGTTCCATTAAGTTGCCTGGCATCGTGTTTCCTTCTTTCTGTGTGGTCCCACTTTGTATAGAGCTTGCACACACAGAATCATTATATAGGTTCAGGGATTGGGTCAGATTGTCAGGTCTGCACAAGTGCTTTCTATGCTGAGCTGTCTTGAATTTTTTTCTTTTTCTTTTTTTCCAAAATAATATTTTTATTGATTCATTGGGAATTTCACCTGGTACACCTCGGTCACACTAACTTCCCAGTCATTTCATGTCTACCCCCCACCCAACAATTTTTTAAGTCAAATTAATGTTTCTCATATATTCACTGGAGCATGGTTAAACTCCCAGTGAACTGACCCCTAAAGAAAGCTGAGTCCTTCTCCACCTGCACCTCCTCCCGAAGCCATCAACTGGGGAGAGCTACACTTCAGCATCTTTATCAAAAATTTTAAGAGTTCTCTTTGATGGCCTCCTTTTCAGGATTATTTGGGGGAGGGTGCTGGGGAGAGAATTGGGGATATCATAGAAAGAAGCCCTCCATGTCGCTCTGTCTCAACTGTTCATCTGCAGTCATTGGTATCACTGCCAAAGTAGCTCTTTAAGGTCAGAGGAAGCTCAGATGGTTTTTGGCGACAGCAGAGACCCCTCCTACTCCCCTTGCAGTAGGACCAGGGACCCAGACAAGGTCGTGGAGGCAGCCCAGACCAAGGTGGCAGTGCAAGCCACACAAAGCAACACGGCCACCAGGGGGCAGCACGGCCCATAGACATCAACATGGCTACAGGTGGCAGTAGAGGCCATGGATATCCACATAGCCCTCGGTAGTAGCATGAACCATGGACATCAAGACAAACCCTGGCTGCAGTAGGACCACGGACCCAAATATGGCCCTCGGCAGCAGCATAGCTAGGACATCACTGTGGCCTCAGGTCACAGCGAAGGCCATTCAGATGGGTTTAGCCCCTAGTGGCGGCATGACTCAGACATCAACATGGCTTCAGGTGGCAGCGCAGCCCATGGACATCCACATGGCTTTTGGTGGTAACAAGGGACATCTACCAGGCTCCTGACAGCATCAGGACCACTGACCCACATATGGCCATGTGGGTTCTTCAAAGAGGTCCAATCCAGGTAATGAACTGTTGTAAATATTAAATAATTAATAAATCCCGGTGGCCGGTTCACTTCCTGCTTCAGTGGTTTATGTTCCCGAATGAAATACACGCACACAGCCTTTATATTTTAATATGCATTAAACAGCACAATAACTGGGCCACTGCCTAACCTCCATGCTGTTAATCTACCTCCCGCAGATAATCCCAAGTTATTATTTACTAAATTCTATATTCTACCTTGGCTGCTCCAGACTCAGCTGGGCAGCCCTCTAGGCTACTTTACATGGCGGCTATGCCATTCTGACCACTCTTCTCAGGCATAGCGTCTCTCTGCTCCTCCACACTCTTCCATCATGGAGGATCTCCTCCTTCTCTTCCTCCTGGTCCCAAGCCTGGAATCCTAAAATCTTGCCTCTGTCTCTCCTCCCCAGCTATTGGCGGTTGACATCTTTATTTACCAATCAGAACTAACTGGCGACAGGTTCCCAGAAGCTACATGCAGGTTTTTTGGGGAACACAATTAGCGTTCATAATACAAGCAGCTATAGCGAACGGTTCCTCATCTAGGCCTCCGTCATTGCTCAGAGGCTGATCGCTAAGGACAATGACCTGTTACACTGCTGACCTCAGCCCTCTCTCACACCTGTGACCACCATCACATCTCCGTGCTGCCTCTCTCCATACATAAGCACTGCCCCTCTCTTCCATCTTTTCCACCTCTCCATCATACATTTGTTCATCGTAGAGATGCTCACAGGCCCCAGTCTGATAAAGGCAGGAGACAGAGCAGCCTGACAGTTTTTTCTTTTACTTAGTTTTTACTTTTTTCTTGTCCCCTTTTGCCACCATAGTTTATGTAGGTCCTTGAAATGTGAAAAGAAGCATCTTACCGTATGGTGTCACTCTTTCTGTGTTTCTACTCAGAAGCATACATTCCTAACCTTCCTTTTGTATCTAGAACCCTACAATATGGTGTAGGCAGTAAGTCAGATGTACCCGCCCTTAAATTTGATTTGGAAGCAATGATCAAAAGCAGCTACTGTGTGACTCCATTTTTGGTGAGGGCAGCCACAAAGAGAACAAACTCCTCAGGCGGCAGTGTACATATCCATGCTTGTAGTCAGCAGAAAAATTAGTAGGGTCTATGTCAGATACAGTAGTCATAGCCAATGGAGCTGTTCTGAGGCTTAACTACATTCTCTCTACAGCATGTTTGTATACCAAGTTTTCTTTCTTGTGAGGACTGGTCTTATTTTATTGCAGTATTTCCCATCTACATAATTTTAGCTTGCATCTTTAAAATGATCTTACATATGGCAAATAAGGCCATATTCTAAGCTGCTTATGAGTAAGATTTCAACATATGAATTTTTAGGGACATAACTGTAGGCTTGCAAACATGACTTTAAAATGCAAATATTAATAATATGTATAGAATGATGTCATAGATTTTTCAACTATTATACACATAAAATTAATATAGGCTACTTAAAATTGACTTAAGTGCAGAATATCTTTGGTGGTTCTTATCTGCAAAAATAATGAAGTGTTTTATTCAGTGTCATGAAGAAACATGTTTGGTTTTGGACATCATGCCTGTGGTAAGTACCTTTATGGCTGTGCAGATTTGGTGATCCATTTTGGTTATGGGCTCTATAACTCAGCACATTCTTTTTGGCCCATCCCTTGTATGGCTTCATAAAAGTTCATGGAAGCAAAGAGCTAGAGCCTGCTATTGCCAACACATGCACACATATATGCACACACACACACACATACACAAACACACAAACACACACACACTGCATGCCCTGTCTCTCTTGTTCTTTACTGTTTTTATTTTTTTTAAACCTTATTTTTGAAGAAATATTCTTATGGCTCAGTGGTTAAATGCATTGACTAATCTCCTAGAGGATCCTGGTTTGATTTCTAGCACCCAGCACAGACATACATGCAGAGGAAACATATAATTTTTTTAATATAGTATTTTAGTTTTGAAAACTTCCAACACTGTTGGGTTAACTTTTCTTGGGGAGGCATGAGCAAATGTCTATTGTCTCCACTTAGAGCACTAACAAAAAAACTAAAATACAATTCCACCAAAGTCTGTTCTGATGAGCCAATGCGTTTGTTGGGTTTACTTATAGAACACAGCTGAGGAGTTACTTATAGGGATATGGGTGACCCTAAAACAGCTGTATTCTTGCAAAGTCCTAGTCTAGTGTTAATGATGGCCTCATGGAAGCTGCATCATGAACCCTCTCTTCTAGTTAATTTATAGCTTCCTATATCCTCTAGGAAGATCACTTTAAGCTGAGAGTGTGCATGGAGGTGGCTCAGTGGTGAAGATACTTGTTATGAAGGAGTGATGACTGGTGTTTAGATCCCAGCTAGCTAGGCAGGCATGGCAGCCTCCTGTTATCTCAATATTGAGGAGGCAGAGACAGGACATCCCAGGAACAAACTACATAGCTTGACTAGTTGAAATTGGTGAGCTCTGGTTCAGTGAGAAATCTTGCCTCAATAAATAAAGTAGAGAGAAATTGAGAAAGGCATCCAGTGTTGACTTTGGGACTATATACATGCAACAATACATATATGAACACACATAAATACCTGTATGTATAGTACACTAAAACGCACAAACACACACACAGCATTGTATACAAATGTTAAAGGCAGCATTATTGAAAATAATAAGGAAATAGAAACAGTTCAAAGGCCTGTCAATTGAAGAATGAATGAATCAAATGTGATGAATCTACACAATGGAATATTACTCATCCACAAGAAGGAATACAATGACTCCTTACTCATAGGTCAGTGTATCCCTCAGTCACCATTGGAGAACCTTCCTCCTGGGGTAGATGGGAACAAATACAAAGAGATACCCACCACTGGACAGTGTGCAGAAAGGGTGGGAACTTGGGATGCTCAATATTAAATGGTATGTCTCCAACAAATCCACTCAAAACTCAGGGATCTAAGAAGAAGAAGAGGTGATAAAATTATAAGAACCACAGGTGTTGGAAGACTCCAACAGAACAGCATCTTCTAAACGCAGGGCTGAAAAACATATAAACTCAGAGATTATGACAGCACACACAAGACCTGCACATGTTCAAGTCAGACACAGTAGCAGAACTGAGAAAGGGAAATGACAAAAGCCCCCAACCCTAACACAGATGCGATCACAAATGAAACCAATCACAAATGAAGAACTAGTTGTCTCCATGGGAGTCTCACTGAGTATACAAACCATACTTAAGGGCAGTTCCCATGCCCAGCAGTGATGGTCTACAGAAAACAAACTCAGTGTGATTTTGGATGCTGTTCTTTTCTTCTCTTTTTTCATGTTACCTTTTTTTGGGACTTTTTCTCCTTTATAGATTTTTATGGCTTCTGGTTTTGTATCTTCGTGGGATTTCTCTGTGTGCCGATGTGTGTATCTCCACGTCTGTGTGCCTTTCTTGTGCTTCAGCTTTGGCTTCTCTTCTTCCTATTTGTTTGTTTTGTCCTATTCATGTTTGTTTGTTTGCTTTTATCTTTTATTATTTTTTGATGCTTTTCTTTCTCTCTCTCTCTCTTTCTTTCTTTTCTTCTCTCTCTCTCTTTTTTTTTTTTTTTTTTGGTTTTTTGAGACAGGGTTTCTGCCCTGGGCCAGGCTGGCCTCGAACTCAGAAATCCGCCTGCCTCTGCCTCCCAAGTGCTGGGATTAAAGGTGTGCACCACCACCACCCAGTGGTTATTTGTTTTCTAGTGAGATAAGGAAATGTGGATTTGGGGAGGATCTGGGAGGAGGTGGGGGAGAATATATTGTATGAAAAAAATCATTCTTCAATTAAAAAAAAATAGGTTGAGGTCATGAGTATAAGGTCGCCACAATACAATCATTAACTTTGTAAGAGGAAGAGAGACCTGGGCTGACAAGCTTGCCGTGTCTCACAAGGTGATGTGCTGTATTGAATTGGGATTCTGCAGAACCCTCACATTATGCCGGATACAGAGAACTTACTCTGAGCTTCATGGCTTTCAGATTTGGAACCCAAATGAAATGAATCTCTCCCTCTCTCTCTCTCTCTCTCTCTCTCTCTCTCTCTCTCTCTCTCTCTCTC
>NW_021604576.1:8242169-8250673 GCF_004785775.1 Grammomys surdaster | reverse complement strand
CTCTCTCTCTCTCTCTCTCTCTCTCTCTCTCTCTCTCTCTCTCTCTCGATTCCACTTTTAAGTACTCTGCTACAGCAACTGAAAGTGGACTAAGAGAAACTCTAAAAGCATGAATGCTAAAATGCTGTGATGTGGTCACAGAGGAACGCGTATTGCACAAGTGCATATGTGTGAAGTGCTTAGAGAAAGCAAATCTCTAGAGATAGAAAATACTAGGTGGCTGCCTAGAATACATTTTCTTGGAGTTGGAAATAAAAACTTTCTAAAAATAGGTAACTGCAATGGCTGCACATGCTTGTGGATATACTAACATTTTTTCATTTCAGTGGGTCAATTTATGATGTGGGAATTATATTTTAGGGGCTAGAAGTTTAGTTCATTAGTAGAGCACATGTGAATCCTAAGGCTTGATTTCTAGTTTGCCCCCAATCATTGTATCTGTATAAAGCTATTTAGAAAGAAAAACATGTTCTGTGTATTTGCATAAAATTTATTTTTTGTAACTTCACCTAAGTTTTATGTCATGATTCCATCTACCTGAAAGATTACCCCAGTGTGAACCACTACTCTGCAATGAATACATAACATTCAAACACACTTTCAGGAAGCTAAGAATATCACTTGCTTATGGATATCAAAACGAGCATGGATAACGTAAATGTTGGAGCAATGCATGAGGCAAGCGTGCGATCGGCGGGGCAACAGAGCTAGACACTAGTGGTGTGCTTGTTAGTTATTATTTGGAGACAGTGCTTGTGCAGCTGAGTTGGGCTCTCAGCTGTGACAGCGCTGGAAATTTCTATTGCTCTGCTTCTATTACTATTGTAATGAATGTTATGAATGTCCATAACTGATAGTTTGCCTCAGCTCCTGTAAATATGTCTGTACAGCCAGCTTCCTCCCATTGTGAACTACCTTCCAAAGAAGTTAGACAGTAGCAGGTGATACGTAGGACAAACACGATCAAGATAATCCAAGGATATCTAAAAATTCCACAATGAAATTCATTACTTGGTACAATTAATATATGACAATCAAAAGCTGTAAAGGGGGCTTGGGAGAGCCCTTGAGCCTGACGACCTGAGTTTGATCCTGGGAACTCATGTTAGGAGAGAATTGACCCTATACGTTTTTCTCTGATCTATGCACATGTGCCGTGGTCACACACACACACACACACACACACACACGCTCCAAACATAAATAAAATATAATAACCTTTTAAAGTAATAGGGAGTAACAACTACAACAATAAACAAAACAGAAAACGTGATTTAAGAAAGATCCACTTTTTAACAGGACACAACCTTGTGCTATGTAATCATGAGGTGGGCTATCCTGGAGAGAAGGAAGTTTTTAGTTCTACCGAGGACCCAAAAAGGACAAATGTCCACTCACTCCTAGGAGCTTGTTCTTGTGTCTCACGGTCATTTCTCATCCAGAATCACCATCATAACTGGAGAACACAGCTTTCTACTACAGTCACTTCAGGGCTTGGGGATTCTGGATTTTGTGTGGTTAACGAGGTTTCTGGACTCAGGTCGAATAGGAATTTTGAATAGGAATTTATCACAGAAACTATTGGTTACTGTTCTCTCCACAGCCTCACCTAGCCTTGCTTTTCTTTCCTCCTTGCACCCAAAAGGATGTGGTGACAAGTGCTCCGACTATGACACCTTCTCAGAGCCCCCAGAGTCTGAGAGTCCTCTAAAACTCTTTAGGCTTAAGGAGGCTGCCATTGCCCTCTGTTGAGAAAACTCTCAGCCTCCATTCCCATGCCAGTTCCCAGCCTTTAAAACGTCCTTTCACTTCAGCTCCAAAACTCAGTGGGCAATTCTGGATTGAGATTTACAGGTAGAGGATATATTCAAAGCTGAGATTTGTATGCACATGAGCACTCACTGTGCCTGCGATTTGACACACTGTGCATACATATGTTTAACACATTCATCGGGAAACTTTTACAGGATTTTTTGATCACAGCCTTTTCAACACACGAAACTTATTTTTGTTTCCTCTGTGACTCCTTGCTCTCCGTTTCACGTATCAACCCTGTGTATTTTTCTTTAAGATAGGCGATGTGCAGAAATGACAGTAGAGATAAAAAGAAAGGCAGGTTCTTCAGTGGAAAGAAAAAAGGAAGAGGGCGTTTGGGAGCCTCAACGACATCTTTATTTCGCCTTTTAACTCCCAGCCTTTCAGAGTTCGGACCTGCTCCCCCCGCCCGCGCTCAATTATCTGAAGCGTCTTTTATGGGAAGCCGCCACCTTCGCTAGCTGAACTGCAGCCCCATCCTGAGCTATTAGCCTGGCTCTTTGCCTTTCCTCTTTCTTTCCTCAGTTTCTCCCCGCAATCTTTATAAATCTCCCTTGGAGGAGGAGCGTCCGAGCGGGTGGAAGTCTGAAGACAATGCAACCTGAGAATTTCTGTCAGTCTCTGCATATGCTCCTAAGTGCTTTAATCCCAATTAGGGGCGGCTGACACACGGTCCTATTCATTCCCATCAGCTCTTGAATACATTTGCCTAGAAATGAACTTCACAAATAGAGGAGCTCCTAAATGTGCCCAATAGCAAGGAAAATCGAATTGAGCGCGGGCTTCTCGGGCAGAGGCCGGCAGAGAAGCGTGAATGTGGAGGTGCCCCAAGACATTGCAATTCAGCAGCACGCTCACTGACTTTTTCTTTGCACCATGTCAACCGAAAGAACCAAGAAATAAGTTGGGGAACTCTGGTTAAAAGGCAACTCGAGAGGAACTCTGAATACTTTTATTGAGTCGTTTCCAATGCTAGACTTAAAAAAAAAAAAAAGACCAAAGCAAACCAACAAAACAAAACAAAACAAAACAAAACAAAACAAAAGGCACCACAAAACCCACCAGCGGCGTCCGGGCTGCGTCCTTGGCTACAAGTTAGAAGACTCCCGGCCGCCGAGCACCCACCGTCCACGCAATTAAGGGGGAAAAGGCCTCGGCGCGGGCGCGTCATCTGGTGGCGTTCCCAGAGCCCCGGCTCAGCCTTTCTATTCAGAGCGGGCCTTAATGTCCCACCCGCGCCTCGGGGGCAGAGCAGCTGGTCGGCTCTGACCCGGGTGCCGCCGACACCCGCAGGGGGCGCTTCCTGGGCTAGCGCCGGCCGGGAGGTAGCGGCCGAACCCAGCCTCCAGTCCCCGGCCTCTCTTCGTCTCGGGTGGGGACTGGGCGGCGCCGAAGCGGCGACCTGGCGGTTGTTCGCCTGGTGGGTTGACTCCCGGACCCACTCAGGGAAGCCGGCTCGGCCCTCCTAGGGGACCCCGAGGACCGAGGCCTTGGTCCAGCCCAGGCTGGTCACCCTAAGAAGCGCGGTCCGAGACGGAGCTGGGCCGGGAAGGCCTAGGTCGGCTCGTTCTCCCCTGGCGGAGCCCCGCAGGTCGCGCGCGCCGCCACCGGAGCCGGACGCTCCCGGGGCTGGGCGGGGGCTGCGGGCCAGACCGAGGCTCCGAGGACTGTGCGGGCCCCGGCCCCCGCGGCTCGCCTTCCCCTCCCGTCGCTGCTCTCTGAGCTGGAGCCTCCCAGGGCAACCTGTTACTGCCGCGGCAGCCGAGTGCCGTCCGGGCTGGGCAGGCTGCGGGCCCGCCCCAAACCACGCTCTCCTTGCACCTCCCGTGTAGGAGGGATTTCGCTTTAACAGGGCCTCTGGACGCCCATTTTAAGTCGATAAAAAAGCCGAGTGGAATGTTTTGATTGAGTCTCAACATTGTCTTTGAATAAGACTGAGACCATGTAATTAATGTGTCTTTTTAATAAGGGACAATACGGCCGTTCAAGCTATTTAATTTCATTTAATTTTCCATCCCATTTGCTGCGCAGCCCGCTTTTACTTTTAACACCCAGCCTTTCACGGCCCATCTTGCTCCACTGGGCACATTAGATTGGTTTCACCCTTGCTTTTTAGGGGAGGAAAAATAAAAGAAAATGTGTTCCTTTTCTCCTTTGTGGACAATTTATTTCACTTGGGGAACTGCAACTCTGAGCCACAGGACAGAATAAAACTCGGCGAGCTGGTGTGAATGCCTCTGGCGCAGTCTCTTTCTTCTCTCGGAGCTGGGAACCAGTCACAATTGGCTATATTAATAAATAACTTTCCTCACAGTCGGCCTTTACATGGTCCTATTGATAAAATTGTTCGCGTGTCGTTCACGCTTTTTCACTGGTTAAGAAGGGCTAGGGAGGTGCCCCGAATCCAGGCACTGCGCTCGCCCCGTTCTCGCTCTCAGCGCTGGATAGTTAAACTAGGTGTCATCCGGAGTCGCCAGGCCAGAGGTTAGAGGGACATGTTCATGGCTTAAATTTATTGCCCTGGACTCATCGGAAAGGCTTCCTCAGCTCCCCTCCTATTCCCCTCCCCCGGTTTTGCCATTCATAGTCCCTGGGATCAAAGGCTCTCTTCTATCTCTGGAAGATAGCCTTCTTTACCCTCAGAGAAGAAGCAACTGGAAGATTGAGAGCGAAACTTAAAGGTTGCTCTCTTAGAAACTAGTTTTGGGCAAGGCTCTGTGTAATCACAAAGGCATGGCTATTCAAGGCCCAACAAGAAGTTCTCTTCTGTCCCACGCAGGTATATCTACATAGACCGTGAAGCGGACACTGAGTTTGTCTTCTTTGTGTCCCAGTGTAGGCTTGTCTTGATTTGCTTAGACTTAAGAACTTTTTCCCACTGCTGTAAAAAACGAATTTTGTGACTTTCATAATGCCACTTGCATTTTCCCAACAAACTGGAGCGAATAGCAGAAAGGGAGACAAGGAATCATTTGTATTCACCATTCCCACTTTACAGCTCTGGGGAACGAGGTTCCAAGCAACTCATGAGAGATGTCTTGGGTCTTGAGTTCATGAGTTCGTTTTCTGGTCGGGCCTACGGATGTGAGCATAAGTTTCTAACAGAGGGCAGCTTAATAAGCTACTTTAAGAACCCTCTTTGAACCTGCGACAGAGTTGGTACTTTGCTTCCCCACATCCGTTAGCCAGAGCCACTCCAGATTCTGGAGGGATAACTGCATTTTCTTGGTCAAGGCCACAGGGAGGAAGCAGTGAGCGATTTGCTCAGGGTCTTCTGTTCTACTTTCTGTGGGCACAAGATAAGGCGGGGGTGGGGTGGGAGCAAGGACACAACAGCACAGGAGCCTCTGCTGGAGTTTCTTGGTGGCTCCAGAAATGGCAGCGTGGGATTTGGGGAAATGTGCTCAGGGTTGACCCAAATACCCTCTATGGTAATCCTTTTCCCGCTGAGAGACTGAGATGTTTTTGTTGGTGGTGGTTTGTTTTTAAAATAAGTAAAAATCTATCCTTTTGGTTCTGGAGAAGTTAGTGTCAGTTAGTGTCTCCCCATTTTCAACTTAAAAACCAAACAAGATTTGAATTGATGGGTTGCCGGTGGGAAGACGTGATTAATAACCCGGGGAAGTTGAAGACTTCCTCATCTTCAACGCTGCAGCTCCATCCGCAGAGCAGATTTCCTATGAAGCTCTTGGCTTTGTGCTCGCTTCCTACTCTCAGAGAAAGTGTGGGCCCCGAGTGCGACAGGGAGACGTGATGCTCAGCTGGCTTTCGGCCTCTCAGATAGTTCTGGTGCTTTCATATTCGTGGGCAGATCGAAGTCTAGGAAAGAACTATAGTGGTTCTAAACTGTGGACTGGCCTGAACCCAATCCCTGAAATGGTACTATGGTCGTTATTTAAAAAGTGTAGGTATTTTCTGGTGTTTTCCCATCAAGTACCTGCCTAATTTCTGTATGGCACACGCCAGAAATCAATAGAAGTTAACAAGTCCTCCAAACAGTCCCCGTCCCTTTGTTTAATCTCCTTTACAATAAAGCCAAGGGGAGAGAATTAAGAATCTTTGAAGTAGACCAAGGCTCAAAGGAATCAGCCAAGTAGACTTAAAGTAGTCACTTATTTCCCAAAACTGGTTTGTCGGTGAACAATAAAAGGAAGTAAAATTTATGGAGAAATTATACAGTGGATTTGTCACTTAAAATATCGTAACTGTCTCAGGGACAATACCCCATGCTGAGGATTAATGGTCCCGCCGGACCTTTGATTCACCAGTGCCTTTTCTTCGCCCTTGACAAATTGGATTTTTAGGAATGGGAAGGTCGCCTGGACCATTGTGTGCTAGCCATTCAGAGGCCTCGATTATGCAGGGGGCTGAGGGAACCACTCCATGTGACCCTCTCGGGTGGGACTCTGCAGCTGCTTCACAGCGCAACTCTCTCACCAAACTCCGCGCCCTTGCGCTCGCGGTGCCAAAAGGCGCCCGCCCGGATTGAAAAGGCGCAGTGCATGCCCGCTCGCGTCACTCCGCGGACAGAAGACACACGTCGGGGTGCGGATCCCTCCTCGCATGCGGCTGCTCCTGGTTCTGTCACTTGCGCCCCGTGGAGGACCCCGCGAGCCCCAGCGTCTGCCTGGCGGCGGTGGCAACAATGCACGGAACTTCCCGCACTTCGGCCACCAGCGTGAACGCTGACTGCTGCATCCCGGCTGGCTTGCGCCTTGGGCCGGTGCCTGGCACCTTCAAGCTGGGCAAGTACCTGTCAGATCGCAGGGAACCAGGGCCCAAGAAAAAGGTACTGGGCCATTCTGGATCTCCGTCCCTTGCCTCTCACCTCCTATTGCCCTGATTCAGAAAAGGGGTATAGAGGAGCAGCGGAGAAAAGGGACACCTGCTAAATCTGCAGAACAGAATTATCCGATTATCCTTAGCATGTCTGATATCTGAGCTGAACCTGGGGCGAGCTGAAGGGAGGGTAGAGCTGAGCCGGAATAGACCTTAGTGTGCCAGGGTCTGTAGGTATGGGGGCCTCTGAGAACGGGTAGTTTCCCCTGTGTTCTGGGTGTCCTCAGCAAGGTGAGGACACCTAACTCCCACCTTAGTCCTTGTCTCCCTTGCAAACACACTCTTTTCGCTGGAATCATCGGTCGGAGAGCACTTTTTCCTCCTCTTCTGCTTACTAATATGAGCCTTACATTTTTGTTTTAAACATTTAATTTCACCGAAGTCCTTAGGAGGCTCTTAGTTCTTAGAACATATTTCCATCCCCAACCCCTTGTGCTTGTAGGTTTGGGTAGAAAATGGAGAGAGGATGAAGCAGGTGATTGATTTTGATGCCTGGTGAGAGGTAGGGGAGCCTACCCTCGAGGGGACACTCAGTTAAACCTTGCAGCTGGCTCTTAAAGTCCAAGATCCCAGCTGAGAGGCCCCAGGTACAACTCTCCCACTCTGACTCCCCAACCCCAACAAACACAATCAGGATCCCTGACCAGAGAGGGACCAGAGAGGGACCAGAGAGGGGTGGGGTGGGGGGACGCCTTAGCAGCTAAGGACTGGCAGACAGCAACCAGGGAATGCCGTGGAAAGCTTGCTTAAAAAGGAAAGACGGTGGTTTTTAGTAACATCCTAGAGCTTTCTTATAAGAAGTATCTTTCCAGTAGGAGGAGCAGGGCCAGCGTTTTTTCCCCCTGGTGCTAGAAAGCCCCTTGTCTCTCATCCCAGGCAACACTGGGTTTTGAAGCTCACCACGCCTCTCTCTTTAAACGCAATTTAATTGCTTTTAAATGGCTTGCTAGCTGCAGGCAAAATTTCTCCGTGCTCGCTTTGTTCTGAGCATCTCACTGCTGAGTTCACAGGCGCCTAGTGCTAGAGAATTGGGAGGCTGAGAAACAGGGTACGAGTACTGTACCAGGCTTCGGACGTGCTTGAACTTAGAAGCCACTTCCATCTCAGTGTTAAGGATCCCAGGATATCACCTGGGGAAGAGGTGGTGAGTTTTGCAATAAGATGTATCCAGGAGCTCTGAGAGGATGCTATTTCCAGTTGGTGTTTCCAAGGTGTGTGTGTGTGTGTGTTGGTGGTGGTAGTGATACTGTCTACTACCCAGACTCCTTTATTTTTACACCCTCTAAGCTGAGGCCCTGAAGAATCATTCCCCCCCCCCCTCCCCCGCAGCTCCTAGAGGTTGGGTCAAAGAGAACACAAGTGCTTTCCTGAGTTGGGTGGGCTGTAGGAGACGCTTCCCTCTGGCTGTGGGCCTGGCTGCGGCACGCTGAGTACTGACTACTGCTTGTATTGCAGGTGCGCATGGTGAGAGGGCAGCTGGTGGACGAATCCGGAGGCTCGCCTCCGGAGTGGATCGGGTTAATCCGGGCCGCCAGGAATCCCCAGGAACAGACCCTGGAAGCAATTGCAGACTTACCGGGAGGACAGGTATTGTCAGAGCCCCTCACCTTTATCAATTCCAGTTCCATCTACTAAGGGTCCCCAAGGCAGCCGAGCATTTCATGAGCAAAGAACTTTGAAAGTTTGAAAGGCAAGAATTTTCTCTTCAAACATCTCAATGACGCTGTAAGAAAGATACTTTGGTTTTGTAATTTAAAAGATGAAGGTTGAGATTCCAACCTATCCAGTCGCTTCTCCAGGACCACAATGACAGCCTTGGAAATAATCTCTCTCTCTCTCTCTCTCTCTCT
>NW_021604576.1:8229752-8242069 GCF_004785775.1 Grammomys surdaster | reverse complement strand
CTCTCTCTCTCCCCCTAGATCTTCTATCGGGCATTGCGAGACGTCCAGCCAGGGGAAGAGCTGACTGTGTGGTATTCTAACTCCTTGGCTCAGTGGTTTGACATCCCTACAACTGCGACTCCGACTCATGATGAGAAAGGTACTGCCTCTGAGAAAGTCTCCCCAACAGCGAGGGTGAGCTAGAGTAAAGTCCAGCTCTTCTCCTGGGTTATGGAAGGTGACCCCAGACCGGAAGTGTCTTTCTGTTCAGCTCTGTGGAAACTGAAGCCATGCTCTTGACAAGGGAGAGAGGGAACTGCTAATCTAAAACCATAAGCAAATGATAGTTAATAATAATCTGATCCTCAACTGGAGGAATACTCCTTATGAACTTCACGAGTTCTTCCTTTCCCATTTCATTTTGAAAGACAAGTATTTACTTGGTTAAGAAACAATAAAGGAGACTTAATATGTTACTATGACTACATCTTGAGTTCTAGAGACCAAAGTTTAAACATAGAATGTGTTTTAAAAGGCACAAGGATGCTCTTTCTCTGTAAGTTTTTCAGGAGAGCAGTGCATTTGATGGCATTTAGAAGCATTATGGTGCTTACAGCTGGTCCCTTGGCAGGTACTAATGTCCTTCCTTGAAAGGGACTTTATTCATTTCCCCTACTAAGTCAACTTAAACAGAATCTGGGATGTCTCCCAGTTTCTTCTTAGATTTATTTGGTTCCTTTCAAGCTAAGAGCCAGTCCATGCAAATTAATGTGCAGCAACTAAAGGGGAAATCATTTTCAACTCCCCCCCCCCCACACACACACACTAAACAGCACTGAAGGACATTTCCTGTGGGAAGAAGAGAAGGCTGGGAAGGGCTAAAAGACTCAAGGTCTTGAAACTTCGTTCTCATCCTTCACAAGGTGTTCCCTGGTCCTCATCCCCAACCCCTTGAGAAGTGTTTGAGCTTGTTCATAATTTCTCCAAAGAAGCTATTTATTTATAGACAACCAAAAAATGTTCCAAAGTATTTTAATACAATCTCCTCCGGAACTGCTGAGCCACAACACCCATTTAGAAACAGGTATATATTGATAAAAGTGTGGTAATTAGCAAATACTTCATGAGTGGAACACATTATTCAGAGCAATGAATCATTTTACTTCAAAGTGTTACTGTCCTCTGCAAAACAATTCTATTTGGTTTTAAAATAGATCAGTATGTCCAATAGTTATAAGAATTATACTGATATACTTTGTTCCTTAAACCACATTATCAGGTTCTCTTGCCAATAATAAGTACTGAGGCCTCATAGGGGAACTCTCAGACTTGAAACTCCACAACAAATTGTGCCAGCACAGAACACTTTTACGTAGGAATGATGTAAAACAGAAAAGCAACATGATTAACCATGTACTCTATTTCATCCAAATGGTTTTATAAATACCATAAGCCAAATGATAATTTAAAAAAAAAACTATCGTTTTCCTGTTAGGGAAGGTATAGCCTATTTTGAACCTCATATTTCTAGATTGGGCATGTCTGAAATTTTTAAAGTTACACAATGGGGAGGAGCAAAGTCATTTATGAAGAGTGTTTGGCTCACTTGGCAAGAGTTGAATCTTAGGGTCTTCAAAACCTGTTGATGAAGTTAAGTTGGAAAAGTAATGTGTGGAATAACACACACACATACATACACACACACACACACACAGACACACACACACACACACACACACACGAACGTATGGACACATTTTTGTTACATTTTGAGAAGAGGAAGAAATAATTAGGAATATCATCTGTTTTTAACAACACTGACTAACTTAAGTTAGTTTCCGTTTCATAGAAAGATTAAGTTACTGTCCCTTCATTTTTAAGAACAAAGCTTACTTAGCTTTGCATTAGCTGAGTCATTCTGGAACAAACTGAAAACTCTTCTGAAGAACTGCTGCAAAAGAGCCTCTGAATTTCACGCACCCAAAGAAAACTAAGGGGTCACTTCTCTTTCCAAAACATCTTAGTAAAACGTCTTTTCTACGTAAAGTCCTGCTTTACACAGGCAGCAGGAATATTGAGACAGTCTTGTCCAAGTCTTCAGTAAACAACTGGGATAGATTGTTATAGGTAAATCCTTGTCTCCCATTTCTCCCAGATCTCTTTGTGGAATAAACTCCTTTGAACCTCTTGTGGAATAAACTCCTCCCCTCATTTAAACTTGTCTTGCTATGTAGCCCTGGCTGGTCTGGAACTCACTATATAGATCAAGCTGGCCCCGAACTCTGGACTCACAAAGATCTATCTATCTTAACTTCCCCAGTGCTAGAATTAAAGGCATGTGTCACCATGACAGGTTCTGTAGCAATGGTTTAGAAATGTGAGCAGAGTGCACCTAGAGAGGGAGAATGTAATGTTTATAGTAAATCTTAAGAGGTCTACAATGCACTTTGGAATTTCCTCGTGGTCCAATCAACTTTTCTCACAGACCTCTCTAGCTTTACCAATCAATCACTTTAAAAAGAAAATGCACTGTATGCACACTAGCGCGTAGAACTTAGTTTCTAGCTCCCAATTAGTAGCAATCTCACGTACCTGTCTCTGGGTTGTGTTTACAGATCCCAGCAAGTCAAAAACAGTTATAATGTAAGAGACACACAGAACTGACGCTGCAAGTGCACACATGCACAGCACTTGTGGTAGAGAAATCTGCACTTTAAAAAGCTGAGGACCTTTCTCATTTTTTATATATTAAATGAAATATATCTTGCTCAAGTGCTTTTCTAAGCTTGCATCTGTGCAACTATCTAGGAGTTAATTAACCACCAGGTAGAACAACAGATAAGTCAACGCTACACCATCCTCAGAATATCAGCATTTATTACAGAACATCAGGAAGTAGTAGCTCTCTTCCCTCCAATCCAATCAGATAAAGTTAAAATAGGAAATAAGGGTGCAAATAATTTTGAAGACTAGCAAACCATCATCCTTATGTGGGGATTCATTTGGTCACGCTCCAGGAAAACCTCAAGCAAGTGTTTAAGTCTGGGAGGGGGTAAAAGGGTGGAGAGAGGACACAAAAGACATTGTTATATGAAAAGGAATGATTACATATGGCCCATACATACAGGATATTGTCTCGCCTGGTAATGAGGCGCTCACGACTATTAGATTGGCCTTTGTTCAGTTTATCCAAACTCCTTGACATACGCCACCTATTCTGTAAACGCCAACAGATGGGCACAGGCACAGCACAGCCTCAACACTTGATTTAAGGCAACAGCTGCTCTCTGCTCTTCCCGGCTAGCCTTCCTGAGCAGGGCTCTTCCAAAGGAGATTTACTACGAGGGCTTGGTGTAAGTCGTCACTGGGAAGGTCCAGGTCACCTGTTCTGTTCTTTAAGTAGACCTTTGAGGATAAAGGTGACAAGGGCTGGCCGTTTACACGCTTTGGGGGTGGGGTTCTTGATCGGGTTACTGAACTTTATCTCTTGGCCCTAAGCCCTTCATCCTTCATCCTTGCTTCTGTTGTATCTCAGGTCAAACCTGGGCTGTGCCTGCTGTGCTGGCGCTTTCCTTCTGGCTCCCTTGCTTCGTCTCACTTGTTACTCTCTCTCCTTTCTTGCCCAGGGGAGGAGCGCTACATCTGCTGGTACTGCTGGAGGACATTTCGCTATCCTAACAGCCTCAAGGCACACTTGCGTTTCCACTGCGTGCTCAGCGGTGGCGGGGGCCGCGCCTTCCTGCCTCAGGAGCACGCGGCCCGGCCCGGAGCTTCCCCGGTGGCCGAAGGCCTCGGCCTCCCTCCGAAACCCACTGCCCCAGACTTGACGGCGCCCGTCCAGGCAGCCGCTTTGAGGTCCCAAACGCAGGCCGCTCAGCTCGCCCAGGCGTGCGGGGCGCGGGAGAGCATCAAGCGGGAGGCTTCCCTGGCGCCCCTGGCCACCTCCTCCCCGCCTCCGGGCAAGTGGGGTACGCCCAAGAAGGGCAAGGAGCAGCCGGACCGCACGCACAGTCACTTCCTGGGGATCGTGGGCAGCTCCTCAGCCGGCAGCGGAGGCCTGTCGTTCTACCCTGGCGTGCGCTCCGCTTTCAAGCCGGCCGGCCTGGCCCGGGCCGCTGCGCAGAGCGACCCCTACCGGGAAGAGGGCGGCGGCAAGGGGCCCGGGTTGGCGCTAGGCCGGCTGCTGGGCGGGGGCCGGGCCGGCGGGCGCCCGGGCTGTGGGGAGAGCCCGGCGGGCCACCACCACCATCACCACCACGCTCACCACCACCATCACCACCATCACCCCAAGTGTCTGCTGGCCGGGGAACCGCCGCCGCCGGCCGGCCTGCCGTGTCCTGGGGCCCTGCGGGCCTTCCCGCTGCTCGCCGGCCACCCGGAAGAGGCGTCGGCCTTCAAGCACGTGGAGCGGGCCCCGCCCGCCGCGGCAGCCGCCACTTCGCTGCCGGCCGCCCGCTACGCCGCTCTCCCCGCGCCTGGGCTCCCTGTGGAGCGCTGCGCGCTGCCGCCCCTCGACGCCGCCAGCCTCAAGGCGTACCCGGGCGGCGAGTGCAGCCCGCTGCCCGCCGTCATGCCGGCCTTCACGGTGTACAGCGGAGACCTGCTCTACGGCCCGCCGGCTGCCTATTACCCTCTCAAGCTGCACTTGGGCGGGCTGCTCAAATACCCCGACTCCATCTCCTATCTGAGCGGCCCCGCGGCGGCGGCAGCGGCAGCGGCGGCGATCGGCCCGGCTGAGCTGGGCTCCCTCGCCAGTATCGATCGCGAGATCGCTATGCACACGCAGCAGCTGTCGGAGATGGCAGCCGGGAAGGGTCGCGCCCGCCTGGACTCGGGGACGCTGCCTCCAGCCGTCGTAGCAGCGGCAGGCCCCGGGGGTGGCGGCAGTGGCGGCGGGGGCGGGGGCGCGGCAGGCAAGGCCAAGACGGGCCACTTGTGCCTCTACTGTGGCAAGCTGTACTCGCGCAAGTACGGGCTCAAGATCCACATGCGGACGCACACGGGCTACAAGCCGCTCAAGTGCAAAGTGTGCCTGCGGCCCTTCGGCGACCCCAGCAATCTCAACAAGCACATCCGACTCCACGCGGAGGGCAATACGCCCTACCGCTGCGAGTACTGCGGCAAGGTGCTGGTGCGCCGCCGAGACCTGGAGCGTCACGTCAAGTCCCGCCACCCAGGCCAGAGCCTGACCGCCAAGGCGGGCGACGGCCCGGACGCGGAGCCCGGCTATGCTCTGGAGCCTGGGGATCCCAAGAGCGAGGACAGTGATGTGGATGTCTGCTTCACTGACGACCAGAGCGACCCTGAGGCTGGGGGCCGTGGCGAGCACGTCTCCTAACGCGCCTTCCAGGGAAGGAGCAGGGACGTGGACAGAGTAGAGTGAAGTGGTCACAAGAAGGACTTGTAATTCTGGGGATGGTGTCGGATTAGGGACAGTGAGCTGCTCCAGTTCTCAAGTGGAGCAAAGTTTAACGATGGGTTAAAGAAACACAACCAATGAACAACCCATAGGTTGTGGCTCTCCATCCTTCAGGCCCCTAGACTCTGGCATAGCCTCTCGTTCTGAAAGCATTCTGGTCTTGAGGTTCAGGATCACGTCAATATAAGTATCTCAGTGCCCTCAAAGGTGATGATTTTTTACTGCCACGCATTTTTAAAACGTTCTTTTCTGTGGAGGAAATCGTGCCTTTTGAAAAGATGTTCCGCGTGAATTTTATGTTAAGTATTTCACTGCATAGCAAGCAAAACAGTAGATGTGACACCCACACACCTGTTTCCATTTTTTATCTGTTCTCCTGTCAAAGAGCACTCCTTGCCACATTGAGTATACTGTGGTAGTGGATGTATAAATTGGTCAAGTTGCAAGTATTTATGACAGAATAATGATAAATGTAAAATAATGCATGAATATAAGAGCACGCAATATATAAATTAAAAAAATATCCTATTTGGTAGAGTTCAAATGTTTATGTTGCTTTATAACGAATGATGTACAGTGGATATAGTACTTTGCCCTTCCTTCCATTTTGTGCAATCTTAAAGAATAATAAAGATACGAATGAGAGTTCTATTACTTGGCTACTTCAGAGGACCCTTTAAAGAAATAGTTTAACTTGAAAACAACCTCTGAGGAGACTTGACAACAAGATAAGTCACAGAAGATTTATATTATTCGAAGAATTAATGTTAGGGTTGTATGGAGAACAGGCAAACCCCATTGGTTTCTGAAACCATTGTTAATCATGCTAAGTGTTTTTCTGTTCACTTCAAGGACCTTCCGGAAAAAGCTTACAAGACACACACACACACACACACACCTTTACATATATTTCCTTGTCACAAAGGATCAGGAAACGAGAATCAGTATTTTCTTGTTTACCATTTTGACAGGTTTTACCATGGAGATATGAGAGGAAATTTGCTCAAAACTTACTATGAGTCATACACTTTAACGTTCATTCAACAAATACTAAAAGAGGACCTATTTTATTGGAGGTGCTTAATTGCCCCCTCATTTGTACTTCCAACAACTTAGTGCTGTCAAGTTTTGTCCCATTTTACAGAAGAAAAAAATGTCCTTTGATCACAGTGTATGGCTAATAATCGGAATAACAACATTGTTAGCAGTGACTGTATTCGCTGTGTTTAAGAAGCGCGTTAGATATACATTCAAGGAATGTTTCCCCTCTCCTATTGGAAGTAGAGATTTAGGCTCTTAGTTGAAGGCAGGTACACTGAAGGCCCAGGGTGCAGCAATTTTCTCAGTTAGATTTAAAGAATTTGTTAGCTCAGTAGAAGCCCTGGATACGATTCCGATGGCCATATTTATCTAATCATGTCCTTTGAGTCCTGAATCCTGACTGCTTTGCAAGTCTCCACTGCTGTCACTGATTGGAAACACTAGATGGTTGCCAGGAATGCCTCTCTCTCTCCCTCATTCTCTCTCTCTCTCTCTCTCTCTCTCTCTCTCTCTCTCTCTCTCTCTTCTTTTGGCATATCACAACCAAGAACAAATGATTTCTATTAATGGTGATCTTCAAAAAGATTCCTTCTATGAGAAGATGTGAAGATGTGTGCTGGAAAATATAGGCTTTTAGTGTTTGCTGGTTAGACATTGTTTTCTTGTGTAAGAGAAAACATAAAGGGGTGTGTGGAGACAGACATACAGACACACAAACACACACACACAGAGACAGAGACTACTCTTGAGGACATAATGGTGAATATACATTTGTTGAAGAACTATTCTGGGCCAGAATTATAGGCTACTTGCATTTCTTTCCTCTGTATAAAGCAGGTTTAGGATGGTCTAGATACCCATGATTTAACATTTTCTTTCTAAACGTAGGTTTCCATAATTCAGTTTTTCACCACCAGTTTATTGATCATATTTGTGTACTTTGTAGTCTTGTCTTTTGTAACAATTGTCATTTAAAAGCAGATTCATCCTTGGATAGAAGGTTGAAAAGATTTTTTTTCCTTCTGAAATTAGATTTTGTAAGTCCTCAGGGAAAGTGAGGCAGGCTTCCAGATTTGAAACACAGGGAATATTCTATTAGCTATATTTCCTGCACCTTATTTTCCTAGTTCAGTTCTAATTGTAGTAATTCTTGTTTTGTGGGAAATAGTCAATAAACAACCAAGATAAGAATTGTTTGTTAAATGAAATACATGGAGAATTGAAGTGATTTAATAAAAAAAACCCACAGCCACCTGTTTCTTCCTATTAGACTAGATTGCAACATTAAAACTAAAACAATTAAACACAGATTTACAAAGCTCTTAATTGCAGCTTGTTTGTAATTCTCTATAGGTTGACTAAGACAATTCCCCTATTTGTTCATGCTCTAATTCTAGCTACATAGATAATTAACGTCATTATTTATCTCTATGTCATAGTCAAATCAGTAAAACACAATCAGCTAAATGAGGCTCTCTCTCTCTCTCTCTCTCTCTCTCTCTCTCTCTCTCTCTCTCTCAAGTTTTTGAAACAGGGTTTTGCTTTGTGCCACGTTTACTCGACAGCTTTTATCTTGGAGACCAGTAGCTCATTCTGGAGCAAGGGCACTGAATATTTCCAAGATTTTAACACTGTATCAATCTTAATAGAAAAAGAGGACAATTCATGCCTTCTAGAAGCGAGGAAAGCCTTCAGATTGCTTGGCTTCAGTGATTTTGGATGTTGAAAAGTTTTGCTAATTTAAATAAATCAGAAGCACCTGGATT
Organism: Grammomys surdaster; assembly: GCF_004785775.1. Taxonomy (NCBI): domain Eukaryota; kingdom Metazoa; phylum Chordata; class Mammalia; order Rodentia; family Muridae; genus Grammomys; species Grammomys surdaster. Next base: position 8,233,864 of record NW_021604576.1, on the reverse strand, counting down.
TTAGTTTTGTCTCTGATAGTTACAATTGTCACATTCTGGGTCAGACCTTCTGTTGCTACAGTGTCTTCTTTTGTAGCATAGGGTCAAATGAGCAATAGGGTGGTTTTGAACATTATGAAGTGATACTGGTAAATTATGCCTGGTGCACAGAAAGCTCTCGCGCCTACTCTAGTAAGAATCTAGTTTCATTTAAAAGACTCCACTGTAAGAAGGAGGGCTAATGCAGGGATTTAAAAGCATTGGCAGCTTGTACAGGACACCGGCTTTGTTCTCTCAGCACCCCCACCCCCATGAAGTCACATCAAGTTCAGTTTCTACACTTAGAGAAACTTCTTCAGACCTCTTGTTCGGTTTCCGTTGTAAATCCAGGAGCCAGTTCCAGAGGTTCATGGCGTGGAGAGAATGCTGTTATGCTGTTTTTGTTTCCAGTTACTAAGTTTTGAAAAGCTTGCTGGACTGTGAGGGTTGAGCTTAAACAGAAGCACAGGGAAGAGGCGAGTAAGGGCACACCTCCTTTTCTTAGTCTAGAGGAGAGCCAAGACTTCAAGAAGCGCCATAGGTCTGGCAGTGATGAGGAAAGTGCCTTTAGTTATTCTAAGCCCAGTGCAAGTGAATGGTTAGCGCTGTGGCCGGTCTGAGCTGAGCCAGAAAGAGATGGTCATTGTCATTATTCCTAGAGCCCCCATTGGCCCATTCCTTACAGCCAAGGCTGCTATTGGTGGTGGACCCAAAGTGTGCTGGAGACTAGGCTGCGGCCACCTGGGTCTTAGGTGGCGTCAGGCTGGGGTCTCCGTGTGCTAGCGGTCGTTAACCTGCAGTCTTTAGAGAGCTAAAGTTTCCGAACTCGGTCATGAAATGGGAATTTCACCACCTTTGGGAGCACAGTTCTGGAGCCCCAGGAGGAAATGTGCTCGAAAAAACCTCAGAGACACTCAGCAGGCCGAGGGGTCGCAGCCTGGCTTGTTCCTGGTCCATACCCCGCCTGGCTGCAGCAGGGGAGCTGCGCACCAGCGCCCTGCGCCCTCGCCATCTGCCGCCTCCCCAAAGGGAAGGAGGCAGAGGCACCCGCACCGTCGAGGTCATACGTGACCCTTGGCCACCCAGGTGTGAGCAGCACAGGGAGGATTCAAAAGCCGGCGCAGCCCAAGTGTTTAGTTCCAGAAGGAGCTCTTGGCTAGCTCGCTAGGAGCTGGGCGACCTTCTTATAAAAGATGAAAAGAGAGCTTCTGCCATCTGCAACTGTGGTTTAATTCAAATTAGGGGAAAACGTGCGACAGACAACTTGTTAACGCCTTTGACTTGGAAACCAAGGATCCTACAAAAGGGACCAAGGCTGGGTGGATAGCCCCTTTAAAAATTTCATTTCTAGTACAATATGTTATTTACATTTAAGCATTTTATGTAAATAGATAAAAACTTTGAAGACAAGTTTATTGAAAAATGTAAAAGTCATATCATCAAAGGGAGAACTGGTTATTTGAGTTAAATAGATAAAGACCAGCGTTTTCACCTAGTGTGAATAAACTTGAATTTAAATTTCGTTTAAAATCAAATATATTCGCTATTTAAATATCATGTCTTTGCCTTTTCGCTATTCGTGTACACTTTTTCATAGTTTGATACTATAAGACACGAATGCAAATGCACACTTCCTAGTTTTAATATGGACACGATAATAATGTTCCTGAAGTTACCCTAGGTAGTGGCTTGTTTAAAATCCAAGGTTCTGTGACAAGTTGCATCCAAATGGAAGGTACTCAGATATGGACTGGAAATCTGTGGGTGGAGATGACATATGTGACAGAAGACACGGAGAAGAGATGTAAACGCAGATGGCTTTAGATAAGACAGTGAAAGTCAAAGATTTCTTTAAATCTTTTTTTTTTTAAATTCACTGAAAAGGAAGCAGATAAGAATCTATATTTGACACTGAGAAGTTCATTCCTGTATTATTACCGTAAGGAAAATAGAGACATGACCAGGTCAGATTCAAATTAACTTGGGGGCATGGGGCCACAGCATAAACACATCTGTGAGCAATAAAATGCTTTCAGGTATGCTAACAGTCACTCCAATGAGAAGTGAGTCAATGTGGGCTGTCGCATTTTATAAGCTTATTTGTGATTTTGAGAAAGCAGGAGAAAGAAATGTCTTAGCAATCAAGATGATGTAGAGAGAAGAAAATACACAGGGAGCTGATAGGATAGGTTTTCCAGATTTTTTAAGGCTAACACACTGAAATCTGGTCCTAGGGTGATGGCTTTGGCATCTATAGGTATTTGTATACAAATTGTTCCCCATGTTTGGAAAATCAATTTGTGTACTAAAGGCTTGGACTGGTGATTTGGAGCTCCATAATTTTTATTTTGGTCAATGTTTTTTATACAAATGAGAGAGTTAACTTTGCATTGAAAGCATTCATTTTATTAAATCTTTATTATTTCAGGTAATACTTTATTTCTCAAATAAGGGAAGTGAATCATATGTTTTACAACCAGTGACATATTTTTCCAACATTCATTCTTTTTTTTTTTTTTTTTACAGAAACCACAGACTTACCCTTAATATACTACATATGGTTTCTAAAACATTATTTCCTGTAGGAATGGCCAAGAAATATTTGAAAAAAAAAGTATTCAACATTTTTAGCTTTCAGAGAACTGTAAATTAAAACTTCTTTGAGGTTTCATTTCACTGGGGTGAGAGTAACTCTTATCAAGAGAATGAATGGCGAGACTGTGGGGGATCTTTCACAGTGCTGATGTAAGCTAGTGCAATTATTACGCAAATCAGTGTGAAAGTTCCTCAAAAACTAAAAACAGAGCCAACATCTGACCCAGGTATACCGCTTCTGGGTACATAACCCAAAAAACTCTTAAGTCAACATATCAGGAATATGTTTACATATCTTTGTTTATTAATCTGTTATGCATAATAACTAAAAATTGGAGCCAGCTTACATATTCATCGACTGATGATTAAAGAAAATGTAGTACAGATACAGAATAGACTCTTATTCAGTAATGAGGAAGAGTGAAATCATGACAGTTGCAAGAAAATGTATATAATCGGACACCATTACATTGAGTGAAATAAACTAGACTCAATGACAAAGACTGCATGCTTTCTCTCGTATAAGAAATATAGAATTTATATGTGGATGTGGACAAACATGCATATGTATAGGTCATGAAAATAGACAGACAAACCAGGGAAGATAAGGAACCAATCTTAAGGGGGGTGACAGGGAGGAAAAAGAGAGTAACTGAATACTCATGACATGAAAGCATGATAGAGGACATCTTCTGGGGAGGAAAAGGGCTATCGAAAGAGAGTTGGTGCATGGAGGAGAGTGGAAGAGGGGCTATTTCAGAACAAAAAAATGGTATCTATGTTGAAAATGTCACAATGAAACGAATGTTTTGGTATGTTAATTAAAAATAATAAAAACATAAAATACCAAAAAATTTACTAGCTGATAAAGGAGGTGATCAGAAATTCTGTTCGTCTAGACTCAGTAAGTGTTCCAAAGAACAGTAAGGAAGTACACTCACAAATGAGTGGGTCCCAGGCTTTACAGCTAAACGCAGAGTTTAAATTAGAGATCAGCTTTGGCCTGGGATTTGAGTTCTGGCATATCCCTATAGTGTTCTCTCCAGTCCAATGTAGCCTCGTTTGATCTTGTTGAACACAGAGATATGTAAACAGGTTTGAGTCTAGATTGGCAAATGTATGTATGATAGCTCATTTCTACTTAGAATATTTTCAGGACAGAAAGCTGCCCATTTTCCCTTCTGTGACTAGGGCTTGCCTGTGAAGCAGTTTAATGTTGAAATGCTTTAGGTAGCAGCCAAATTCCAGGCAGGTGTCTCAGTGGGGCTTGTTGGTCTGAAGTAGTCTTGCTAATGGCAAAGCTGACAGTGGCCTTAGGGAGAGAACTCAGGGGAAAACTAAAAGTGGAACACTAGACCCATAATCATCAAGATGGAGCCCAGCAGGCAGAATCTTTGTAGATAGCAGCAGTGGGGTCACATTAGAACCAGAAGACTGATCTGTGGTAGAAATGAGAGAGAGAGAGAGAGAGAGAGAGAGAGAGAGAGAGAGAGAGAGAG
>NW_021604576.1:8155746-8229742 GCF_004785775.1 Grammomys surdaster | reverse complement strand
AGAGAGAGAGAGAGAGAGAGAGAGAGAGAGAGAGAGAGAGAGAGAGATCTTACATAGCTGGAACTGGATAGAATTGTTATTCAAAAAACATTTAGTGTATATGTGTGTATTTGCTTATATGCATTCAGAAACCTTTGGGGGACAGAAGAGGGTATTAGATTCTCTAGAACTTGGGGTACAGGCAGTTTTGAGCCTCCACGTGAGTGCTGGAATCTGAACCTGGGCCTTCTGCAGGAGTAGCAAATGCTCTTGGCCAGTGACCCATCTTTCCAGCCCAAGGATTTATATAAAAGTTAATTTTGTGTTTAATCTGCTTCATGTTTTGAAGGTCAAGCTGTGAATAAGTATACATATAGGAGTCTTAATTCCATGTAATTTCTGTTTTTCTGTCAGTCCATGTTTTACTACAACAGCTAATTACACATGTTGTGAACCTTGCTGTCGAAAGATTTTAGAAGGCTTGTACATTATGGTGTGTTCACTTTTTAAAGTGGAATCCCAAATTCTATGAGTTTCAGAACTAACAGCATGTGGACATCTACTTTGAAATAACTTATCATTTGTGTATGTATGTGTGTACATGCTCATGTGTATGTATTCTCATGTGTGCATGGGCATTGAAGCCAGAGGTTGATGTCATGTTTTTTCCTTAAATACTTTCCATCTTAGTTTTTGAAGCAAGATTTCTTAGTCACCCTGGATCTCCCAACTGGGTTTTACTTGACTGTGTAGCAAGTCCTAAGCATCCTGATGCTGTCTCAGCCTTCCTGATGCTGGTACAGGCTGCTGTACTCATGGGTTTACCCTGGGGAATGGAAGGCAGGTCATTATGCTTGCAAAGCAAGCCTATTTATTTATTTATTTATTTATTTAGCAGACTTACTTTACTTTGTTTTTGTGATTAAAAAAGACCCTATGTGGTAGCCACGACTGGAGCCTGGGTCCTGTAAATGAATACTGTGGTGTGGATTTTCAGAAGATAGCAAATTCTTGATAGAGATTTGTTGAACATAGTCTCCTTCTGGAGACTGAGGTTCAGGTAACTAGCTGTCTTGAAGATAGCACCAAAGATGGCCTTGGCCAAGTTGCCCAAGGTGACAGTACTGCCCCTGGCTGGTGTATAGCAGTAATCACTGGGTATCAGCAGCAGCTTCTTGGGCCCAGGAGCAGAGATGGTGTCCGTTCTTTTGGGGTCATGAGAAGGCACCTTAGTTCAGAGTTACAGCAGCATCTTTTTTTAATGACTGTTTTAAAGGATTTATTATTTGTATGAGCATTTTGTCTGCATATGTGTATAGTGTATGTGCCTGGTGCTGGGGGAGGTCAGAACAGGGTGTCAGATCCCCTGGAACTAGAGTTGCAGACAGTTGTCAGTCACTGTGTGGGTGCTGGGAAACGAACTCTGGTCCTCCGTGAGAGCATTAGCCACGGAACAGTGTCTCCATTCCCAATACTTAATATTTTTTCTAAATTTTATTTTATTAGATTTTATTCCTTTGTGTGTGTGTCCATATGAGTGTAGGTACATGTATGTCACCGTGCATGTGTTTTGGTCAGAAGACAATGTGAAGGAATCAGTTCTCTACTTCCACTGTGTAGGCCCTGGGGTTTGAACTTGGGTTGCCAGGCTTTATTGGGGGGAATCATCACCTACTCGTGTCTCTGGTTCTTCTTATGTACTCTAGGCTTTCATTTTGCTTTATCATCATCACCATCACCATCATCATCTGCCTATGTGTATGGTGTGTGTAAGTGTTGGCATGTGCTTTATACATACGGAGGTTAGATGACAAATTTCAGTAGTTGAGTCTTTCCTTCCACAGCAGGTCATAGGGATTCAGCTCAGGTTGTCAGGATTTGCACGGTGAGTGCTTTTATTCACTGGACCATCGTACCTGTTCTACTCTTTGTTTTTGAAGTACAAACAACCGACACTATATATTCTGATTTTCCTCCTTGTTATAAAGAGAACCCCCCTCTTTCCTTTCCCTCTTTTGCTGTTGCACAGTACCCTATTGTGTAGGTGTACAAAGATTATTCAGCTCATTCTCCTATTGGTGGACATTCAGGTTGTTGGAATGTTTCAATGGATAATTAATGCTAAGTAATTTTGTAGAAAGGTTGCAGATGTGTTTTAGAAAGCATGATTGCCAGCATTACAGTAGGTAGATTCACAGAGAACATTGCTGATCGGGACAGTGTCAGACGTGGATGAATCTCTCATGGAGGATGCTGGGATAGTTGTTTCACTTGGAAGATATAGTCTCTTTAGTACTCAAGTACTCGTGTAATGAGACACCAGTGGGCAGAGCTGCCTCTCTATTTCTTTTTTCTTTTCCTTTTAGGATTTGCCAAGAAATTATGGGAATTCTTGACTATAGAATTGGACCTCTCCAGATCAGGCAACTTTAAAAAATTTATTTACTATGTATGCATGTATGTATTATTTGTTTATGCAGGGTTTCTATAGCACAGGCTGGCCCCAAACTCACTATGTGACTGAGGATAGCCTTGAAGTCCTGATCCTCCTTCCTCTGTAATTCCAAATTCTGGGATTACAGTTTTATGGCACCTCATCTGGCCAATGTGAGAATTTCAGTGCTAGTCTAATATGGAGAAGGAATGTTGTTTGCATGAATACGCATTTAAACTTTTCAAGTAAATTCTTTCCCATGAATACTATTATTAAATTATTTTCCTTTGTTGTAACCATTGGAACTTACATGTAAAAAATGCCACTGGACTTATTATGCAGGCCTGTAACTGGATGACAGCAATATGGGCGTGTGATAAGTAGCAGGTACCGAGCACAACCCCCACCAGCTGTAGAATAGCACTCCAGTAGGGAAACAAACGAGTCCAAATGAGATGTACTTGGCCTTGGAACAGAGATGAAAATGACATTCACTTGTAAATGAGTTTTCGGTGTTTGATGTAAACAGAATGACACAGTTTTCCAGGGAGACCTCCATGACCTTAGGACAGTAATTGAATATGTTACGTGAGGCTGCACGTGCTTCCTGCAGTTATATCACCATCCGTGTATGTCACGACAAAATAGTCTCTAGGTGTTTCATACATATAGATGAATGTCCCACGATTTATATATTCTAGGAGATGACCCGAGAGATATAATGGGAAGTTTCTCTTTGGACATCCCTGGAATAAAACTTAAACCTGGCATCTTGGTCTCAGATTAGGGAAGATCCATTCTTATAGAGTCAGGGTGAAGAGGAGGGAGACCAACTCCTTAGCTTGGCCATTTATTGCTAACTGTGGTCCTAACCTACACATTTGTTCAGACTCTGAAGTGAATGATATGGAGGCTTGCTTTCTGAACTGTACTCATTTTTCAACACCAGTTTTAAATCCCCCTGGATTCCTTCTCATTCTCCTGAAGAATGCTAACCCTTAAGATATTTTGTACATAAATGCCAGTCTATGGCCAATACATGTACTTGACAAAATAATGTGGCTGATTATTTTCTTTATTAATTATTTATTAATAATGTAGGTATAGAAGGCCACCTACTATGGAAGAGGTCCGTGGGGTGTTGCCTGATGTATGTACAGAAAACACCCTGAGCTCAAGCTTTAGTGACACAGCCCTTGTCAAATAAGAGGAAGACATGCCAGGTTGACCTTTGCTCTCCACAGACAGGCATACACATGGGTATGTGCACACACACAAAGACAAAAAAGTTCCTCAACATGCTGGGTACTTCACAAGTATTTGAGAATTAACCGATCCTCCTGAAAGTTTCCATTTTGCTGAACATTGATGAAACACTGGCACCTGACCAGTTTCCACAGAGTTAGTGTGGCTAAGACTGTTGTAAGCTGCTCTTGTTCTAATCCAGGAGGCAAATCCAGGAATGTGAGCTGACAGTACCCTGTGGTGAGTGTAGTGGTGGAGCCACATACTGAGAAGGGGTTCTCCTGACTCAGAGAGAACGGGGTCAGGGCAGGAGTCACAGATAAAAAAGTTTTACAGAGGTCACTACATCCCATCTGAGTCTTAAAAGATGGGCAAGTTATCTAGGTCAAAGATGAAGGGATATGGAAAGATGTTTAAAGAGACATCATAAGCAAGGGATTGAGGGGGAATCAATACGAAGGAATGTTAGGAAGTGCAAGCATTGCAGTGTGGTTTGCAGGCAAGGGCAGACAGGCAGGCAGACTGTTCACAGATGAGGTACCTACTGTGAAGAACTGTGGTGTAGTGGCTGTGTGCTTTGGATTAGGACAAAAGCAAGTCTACATTCTGGTTGTGCAACTTCCAAGTTGGGAAACCTGGCAAAGTAATAGAAAATTTATATGCCTTACTTTTCTCGTCTCCAAAATGGACACAATGATGACCTCCTTTAGAAGCCTCTTGTGAAGGATGAATCTAATTAATTTTTGAAAAGTGTTTAAAATTATTTTGGCTAATTGGTTCAGAGAATCTGAGTAATTATGCAGAGTCCATAAAAAAGGGGCTTCTGGGAGATTTAAACTGGTGTGGACAGATTCATACAGCAAGAGGATGGTTTTGGAGGTAGGGAGATGAGTTGGGAGGCAGCTGCATTCTGCAGTTCTCAGGGCAGAGACAGTGGTAATGAGAACGGGAAGGGATACAATCTCATCTTTAGGATGCAACTTTGTCACTGTGTAGAAGTAGGTGAGGCATTAAGAAGCCATACACTTGAGCATCAGTGCTATAAGGTATGGCATCTTGGGGAGGGCAGGCTGGACTCATAAAGCAAAAGAAAAGAACAAAAAATGAAAAAGAATAAAGGACGAAAGAGAGGCAGCTTCAGTATTAAAACCAATCTAGGATTATATAAACAGTGTAGTGTGATGTGATGCTAACAACATTTAAAACAGTAGGACAACATTAAATGAGAAACTATGACTAAAGAAGACTGTCTTGTGGGCTAAGAGATGGCTCAGTGGGTAATATGCTTGCTGTGGAAGTGCAAGGACCTGAGTTTGGACCCTAGGCACTGATGTCAAAAGCCAGCTGTTGTAATCCCAGCGCTGGGGAGGCAGACACAGGTGGATCCCTAGAGCTCTGTGGTCAGCCAGTCTAATTGAATTAGTGAACTCAGTTCAGTGAGAAACCTGGCCTCTAAAAATACGCTAAGGCTGTCACACAAATACTCACACGTGAGTATATGCACTCCCATGGACGCATGGATACAATGACGAACATTTGCACAACCATGCAACTCCTCCCAGAAAGATTGCCTAGTATTATAATTGTGTAAGGATATTTGTTAGAAAAAAAAAAAAGACTGAAAAACCACACGTGAAACACCGGCAGTGTTTGTGCTGGGCATATTACTTCTCACTGTTTCTGCTGCCTTCTGATTTTCCATCAGCAAGTCTGGTTTAGTGGCTTTTATTTAGTAACCGCTAACAGATTTTCAAAGTACATCGTTGTTTTTATAAAAAGTTAATCCTTAGTATTTTAGTGTGCAGAGTACACCACTAAACACACTTAATTTCTTAGCAGCATCTAACACACAGGCCACAGATAAATTTTGCATTTTCTTTCCAAAAATGAAATAACTTGATAAAACTGCCCAGCTCAGTGGAGTTGTTTACTGCTACATGGAGGACCCTGGAGCCACCAGGCTGCTGGCATGGTAGGATTGTCCATCAGGCCCCTGGGCCTCTTGGTATGGAGGATCAGGGAGGAGGGCAGCTGGCTCAGAGACATGGGAAGGAAGGGTCCAGGCTCTTAGACACTTGGCGCCAGCTGGCAGCATGCAGCAGGAAAGCAGCCAGTAGGTTTGTGCTTGGGGTGAGGATCTTTGCCACATTCTCTTTGTCAGGCCAGTTGCTCAGGTCCTGTGTTTTCTCACAGGGCTCCCTACTTGCTTGGTGACAGCTCCTAACCATCTCCCTGAGCTGCTGACTCATTTTCTCTGTGGTTTGTGTAAAGCACTGTCTCTCTTAATTAGCTGGACCTTTTGAATTAAGTTAAGGCTTTAAAAAAAAATCTGCATGGAAACACGTGACTACTTAATTAAATTGTCAAGAACACCCCGTAACCTTTATGAAGCAAAAAAGCAAAGCAAACCAGATGAAAGCGAATCATCGATGACAAAGAAACAAAACATATCTTAATATGAATTTCCCTGGATACTACAAAAGCAGAGCAAAAGATGAAGATGTCTCCCTTGATGCCATACTAATCTTGTTTTCTTTATTCCTGTTTAAGTATTTTAAGGTTCAAGCTTTTTGTCAGTTCACCTGTTGATGCTTTAGACCTAGCTGACCTGACAGATACTCTCTAACATCTCTCATCCCCAGCCCATAATGAAGGTTTTGCAGTTATGGTAAACTTCTTTTTACAGTTGAATTTGGCATTTAAGTGAAGTCTACTCATAGCATTGCTTTACGTTTTGTTCTTCATCGTTGTTTGACACATTCTTCAGCCTGCTACACTTTCTGTAGCTAGGTAGTTACAGCTAGAGCATCATTTAGATTCACGTTTCATTTGGGGGAACAAGGAAATATGAATAAGGCTAAGAGGTTCCTATTTCACCCTGGGAGAGAGGAAGAAACCTATGCACTGATTTTAAAGATAATTAATTTTTAAATTCAAGGGTAGACCCTCCCCTTGCTCTGACTGTTAGATAATGAAACTCTTGTTCTCATACATGTTAGGTGTGACTATGGACAGCTACATTTTCAGCCCAGTAGTTGTGTGTGCGTGTGTGTATGTGTGTGTGTTTGTGCACGTGTGTGGATGCAGGTCTGTGTGCAAGCATGTGTATGTGCCCTCAATTTTCACCCTTTTTGAGACAGGGTCTCTTGTTTATTGCTGAGTTGGTGAGACAATCCTATTTGAGAACATACAGAGAATATCCTGTGTTCATCTCCTACCTCTCTGAGGAATTACTAGATTACAAATATATGTCACCAAGGCTCATGTGGCTTACGAGTATTCAAACACATGCCAATCATCAAGAACTAACTTTATCCCCTGAGCCATCTCTGTGAGTGTCTTCTTTTTTTCTTCAGGAATGTAGTTCTGTTGCTTTTTTATGCAGAGGTAACAATATAACTAATTAAAGTACGAAACAGAATGTAAATTGCATTATTACGTTCATACCTCCAACCTGGATTTTTTTATTACCAGTGACCTCCCACATTTCTTAAGAATTTTAGTTAGAGTAGGAATTCAGGCTCCCTGGTCAAGGTTGTTGCTCTAACTCCATCCTGTCTGCCTAAATGTTTTTGTGGTCCTAAAGGTAGATTGATGAGCAATTATATAACTATTATAGAAGTAAACAGAGAATTCACAACAGAGGATTCTCAATAGCTGAGAAGCACTTAAAGAAATGTTGAAAATCTTGAGTGATCAAGGAAACACAAATCAAAACGACCCTGAGAATCCAACTTACACCAATCAGAATGGCTAAGATCAAAAATTCTGGAGACAGCTCAAGTTAGCCAGGATGTGGAGAAAGAGGAATACTCCTTCGTTGCTGGTGAGATTGCAAACTTGTTCAACTACTCTGGAAATCATTCTGGAGGTTTCTAGAAGATTGGAAACAGATCTACCTGAAGACCAGGCTATACCACTTTTGGGCATATATCCAAAAGGTGCCCCATCATGCCACAGGGACATATTCCACTATGTTCATTGCTGCCTTGTTTTTTATAGGCAGAAGCTGGAAACAACCCAGATGTCCCACAACGAAAGAATGGATACAGAAATTGTAGTTCATTTATACAATGAAATACTACTCAGCTGTTAAGAATGAGAACATCATGAGTTTTGCAGGCAAATGGATGGAACTAGAAAATATCATCTTGAGTGAGGTAACTCAGACCCAAAAGGACATGCATGGAATGTACTCACTAATAAGTCGATATTAACCAAAAAAGTACAGAATACCCAGAATACAATCCTCAGAACTCAAGAAGGTTAACAAGAAGAAGGGGCCAAGTGAGGATGCCTGAATCCCACTTGGGAGGAAGAAGAAAGCAATCACATGGCAGGGTAGGGAAGAGAGAGGGAGGGATGTGGGTGGGAGAGAGGACAGGGAGGGGTAGGGGGGGAACATGATCAGGTATTGGGGGGTGGGGTGAAACAGGACTGAAGCCCTGAGAGCCAGCAGAACCTGGGAGGTAGAAGTTGGGGGAGGACCCTATAGAAAATTCTAGAGACCTGGGAGGTGAGAGATTCTCAGGACCCAAGGGAGGGACCTTAGATGAAATACCCTACAGTAGGGAGAGGGAACTTGTAGAGTTAGCCTCCAGTAGAAACACAGGGCATCAAGTAAAGGGATGGTGTTGTCATCCCACAGTCAAAAACTCTGACCCAGAATTGTTCTTGTCTGAAAGAACTGCAAGGACAAAAACGGAGAAGAGCCTGAGGGAAAGGAGGTTCAGTGATTGGCCCAACTTGGGATTCAGCTCAAGAGGAGGCTCCAAGGCCTGACACTATTACAGATGCTATGATGTACTTACAGGCAGGAGCCTAGTGTGGCTGCCCTCTGAGAGGCCCAACAAGCAGCTGAAAGAGTCAGATGCAAATACTTATACCAAACCAATTGTCAGAAGCTAGGGACCCCTGTGGTGGAATTAGGGAAAAGCTAGAAGAAGCTGAGGAGGGTGACCTCATAGGAAGAACAACAGTCTCACCTAACCTGGACCCCCCTGAGATTTCTCAGATACTGAGCCACCAACCAGGCAGCATACACCAGCTGATATGAAGCCCCTGACACATATACAACAGAGGACTGCCTGGTCTGGCTCCAGTGAGAGAAGTACCTAACTCTTGAGAGACTTGAAGACCTCAGGGAGTGGGGAAGTCTGGTGGAGTGTGTGTGTGTGGGGACATCTTTTTTGGAGATGAGGGAGGAGGTGCGGGATAAAGAACAGTCAGAGGGTGGACTAGGACAGGGATAACCACGGGACTGTAACAGCAGATGCTGGTGAGGATGTGGAGAAACAGGAACACTCCTCCATTGCTGATGGGATTGCAAGCTGGTACAACCACTCTGGAAATCAGTCTGGTGGTTCCTCAGAAAATTGGAAATAGTATTACCTGAGGATCCAGCTATACCACTCCTGGGCATATACTCAAAAGATGCACCAACATATAACAAGGGCACATGCTCCACTATGTTCATAGCAGCCTTATTTATAATAGCCAGAAGCTGGAAAGAACCCAGATGTCCTTCAACAGAGGAATGGATACAGAAAATGTGGTACATTTACACAATGGAGTACTGCTCAGCTATTAAAAATAATGACTTCATGAAATTTGCAGGCAAATGGATGGAATTTGAAAATATCAACCTGACTGAGGTATCCCAATCACAAAAGAATACACATGGTATGTAGTCACTGATAAGTGGATATTAGGAAAAAAGAAGCTCGGAATTCCCACGATACAACTCACATACCATATGAAGTCCAAGAAGAAAGAAGATCATATCAAAGTATGGATGCTACAGGGGGAAGAAAATAATCTCTGGGAAGTAGAGGGAGAGAGGGATCTGGGAAGGAGAGAGGAGGGGGAAGGAAAAGGAGAGATAATTCAGATATGAGAGGAAATGGGAGAGAAGAGCAGAGAGTCAGGAATTTGAAAGGAGGTATGTGACAGTGGGAGAGGGGGAACTGGGGGTAGCCACTAGAAAGTCCCAGATGCCAGGGACCCAAGAGATTTCCAGGACCCAACAGGGAGGACATTAGCCAAAATGCCCAACAAAGGGGAGATAGAACCTGTAGAGATCATATCCAGTGAATATGCATGGCCCCCGGTTGAGGTATGGAGCCACCCACCCACCTTGAAAATATTAATCCAGAATTCCTCCTGTCAAAAGGAAATGCAGGGACAAAGAGTGGAGCAGAGACTGAAGGAAAGGCCATCCAGAGACTGCCTTACCTAGGGATCCATCCCATCTGCAGATACCAAACCCAGACACTATTGCTGATGCAAAGAAGTGCTTACTGACAGGAGCCTGGTATAGCTGTCTTCTGAGAGGCTCTGCCAGAGTCTGACCAATACAATACAGATGCAGATGTACGCAGCCAAACATTGGACTGAGAGTAAGGACCCCAATGGAGGAGTTAGGGGCAGGACTGTAGGAGCTGAAGGGGTTTGCAACCCCATACGAAGAACAACAATATCAAACAACCAGACCCCCAAAGCTCCCAGGGACTATACCACCAACCAAAGAGTACACATGAAGGGCCCCATGGCTCCACCTGGATATGTAGCAGAGGGTTGCTTTATAAGGCATCACTGGGAGGGGAACCCCTTGGACTTGTGGCGGCTCGATGACCCAGGGTAGGGGAATGCTAGGGCACTGAGGCAGGAGTGGGTGTGCAGGTGGGGAACACCCTCATAGAGATAGGGGAAGAGGGAGGGAGCAGGGGGTTTGTAGAGAGGAAACTGGGATAACATTTGAAATGTAAATAAAAAAAATAAGCAATAAAAACAAAACTAAAAAAAAGAATAAAAAAGCAAAAAAAATTGAATCACAAAATTTCATATTGTAAAAATACATCATCTTTATTTATGTGTGTTTGTCTCATGAGTGTTTACACATGTGGGAAGGTACTAGTGAAGGCATCAGATCTCCTCGAGTTAGTTTCAATTGGTTGAGAGCCACCTGGTATGGGTGTGGTGGGAATCACAACTCAAGTCCTACAGAAGAGATAAGAGTAAGAATGATCTTAACCACTGATACATCTCTCCAGGACAAAGACTCATTTACAAACTGATATTTTTGGCATTTCTTGTAGAAACTTGCTTAGATCTGTTCTTTATTTTGGGTGCAGAAGTGTAGCTTCCTGGTTCTACTTTTCTTTGTGCATTTGTTATTTCTTTTTGATGTCTCCAGCATGCAGGTGTCTGTATCACTTCACTCTTCCTTTCCCTTGGAGTGTGTTCTGGTCAAAGTTCTGGCTCTGGCTGCTTTAATTCAAACTCTTCTTTGAGCAGTGGCCTTGGAACCAGGGTTTCGGGAGCTTTCTCTCCTCATCTACTCCAAAGTGTTGACTAGCAGCATCATGGACAGTGCCAGCTTTCTGATGTCTATGAGGTCTGAGCTGAGAATTACTGAAAGGTGAAACTGTAAACGTACTTTCCTCTTCTCTAGCTGTAGTGTCTGGCAACGCCCAACATGTCCTCTCCTTTGAGGGCCTGAGAAACATAACCAGCTGAAGGTATGGCATTAGTGAAATATAGAGAGCTGAGAGGAGAAAACCAAGCACCATTATATTAGCAAAAATTCATGAATTTTGTTGTTTGATTACTGCCCTCTGTGCTCACATAATCTGTTTTTGAAAATGAACATGGGATAGATTCTTTGTAAGACATGAGGTGGCTGCAACCAGTAAAAGAGGATGTGCATCCTGGGATTGTGGTTCAGGCATTTATGTGGCAATCTTCAGGACTGAATAGGAGCCAGCAGAAGTCAGAGGAAGGAAATATTGAAAGACGTGGGAAATCAAGTTACCTGCGTTATGCATTTGTTCCCTAAAGGTTTCAGTTTTAAAGGCTTGATCACCAGGGTGGCACTACTGGGCGGTGCCTTTAAGAGGTAGAGCCTTACAGAAAGTTCTTAGGCCGTTAGGAATGTTCCACAGAAAGGGATTGTGGGCCTTATCTAGCCCCTCTATTTTCTGGTTTGTGAAGTTAAAGTAGTTTGACATGTCACATTAACACCCTGACACTGTTAAGTTGTCTTCACCAGACATGTGTGAATGTATGCATGGTATGTGTGTGTGTGTGTGTCAATGTATGTGTGGCATTTGTAAGTGTACATGTGTGAGTGTGCGCCTCAAGGTCAGAGGAGGCTGTCAGCTAGTTGTCTTGCTCTATCATCCTTATTCCTTTGGGACTCTCACGGAACCTGGATCTTGGTTGGTGGCCCGCAAGCTCCAACAGTTCTGTCTGCTTTCCCCACAGTGCTGAGTTTATAGGTGAGCATGGCTTTGTCTAGATTTTTACATGGTGCTAAGGATTAAACTCAGCTCCCATGCTTGCTGAGCAAGTGCTCTACCTCTTAACCATCTTCTCAGTGCTGAATTCTCTTTTCTTGGTAAAGTTAATTGCCTCAGGCATTTCATTATAGTAATGTAGTACCATCTAATACAATAACAACTCTGCACAAGCCCTGAAACTAGCACAGAGAAGAACAAGAATATGTTTCTTTTTGATTTTCCTTCACTAGTATGCTGGCCCCGGTGAGTTAAAGGGTGACATTCCAGTTCCTAGCAGAGCTTTTATCACAGATGTGTAGTCCCAAAGCACAAAAAGTTTGAAGAAGGCACTTAAGATGGGGCGTTGTAAAGATATGTGTAAAATGAGAAGGATCACTGTTGGTGGAAAGCGGAAGGACAGATTGATCCCGTTTGTCACAGAAGAATGTTCAGATTGCTATGCCGGCAGGGACAATTTTCCCTTTCCACCTACCCAGCAAGTAGTCCTGATAAAGAGGATCCACTATTTTTATCTTTATGGTAATTCTAGAAATAGTCACCCATTTATCTCTAATAATGTTGCTGAAAAAATACCAGCAATTATATAATGACTGCAAGAAATCACATTTCTAAGTAAGTGAAGAGGAAAATGATTTTTCTTATTATATGTCCCCAATTTATATGTAATTACCATCGGTGAAAGAACCTTCCTGGTATGCCTAATAATTGCCTTTTGTCCTTGCATGAAAAGTCGAGGCTTTATTTTTGTATCTTTTTTTCTGTTTGAGGCTTTGTTCTGCTCAGCGTATTTGTGGCTGACTGGGGGCAGGGGATAGAGGCAGTGTTTATGACATATCTCCCAAGCCATCCTCAGGCTAGGAGTGACAGGTCTTATGGGAAAACGTGGCTTCTTTAAGCCATAGTTTCTAATGAACTGCAACACCTCTGACTGGTTGATAATAACAAATGCTATATAAACACAGTTTTTTTTTTCCTTGAACTTTGGATTTATTGGTTACTTCACCCCTAGGAACCATCTTTTTTGTTTGTTTGTTTGTTTGTTTTTGGGGACAGGGTTTCTCTGTGTAGCCCTGGCTGTCCTGAGACTTGCTCTGTAGACCAGGCTGGCTTCAAACTCTGAGATCCACCTGTTTCATCTTCCCAAGTGCTGGGCTTAAAAGTGTGTGCCAACACTACCTGGCAGGAATCATTTTTTGAATATAAGGCAGGAAACAGAAAATAACAAAATCAAACACATAGTAGTTCTGGTGTTTTTCATTCTAGATACTGTCCTTGAAACTATTTTTGTGTTTGTTCTTTGAGACAGGGTCACATGTAGCTCAGGCTGGCTTTGAACTCACTATGTAGCTGACATCGGAGTGGGAAGATTTCAATTCTCTTGTCCCCCACCTCCCGAGAGAGAGAGCTGTGGTTACAGGTGTGTGCCATTATGCCTGGACTGACCCTTAAAATATTTACTTATTTATTTTGCTTAACAGGTAAATTGCACACCAGAAAGGATCTCTGTGGCTTTTTATATACATTGGCTGTTTTAATTATTGTTGTAATCCTAGGAATCCACGTTCACTACTTAACAGATAAGAAAAACTAATAAGCTACAACCTATCTTCCCTATCTACATGTACATTCATCCAACAAATTTATCAGTGTCTACTTTGTGCCAGATATCTTTTAAGTGTGAGTAACTGTGGCAACGTCTCCTTTTAAGTACCTTACAGTTTAGTAACAGAAGATAATCAGAACAAATAAACATGGGGCGGGGGGAGGTGCAGGGGACAAAATACTGGGGCTAACACATGCAGGCAAAAATTCATCAGTGTGGCAGAAGGGAGAGAGAATGTGTGTAAATCATTCCGTCAAAGGGCTGTTTCTGGGGAAGTGGCATTTAAGATGGGAACTGAACGACCAGAGGAACCAGGCACTGTGTATCCAAGGGAGATTCATTAATGCTAAGGACACGGCTAATGTGAATGAATGCCTTTGGCAGCTGTAAATCTGGTACTTCCAAGAGAGAAAGCCTATCATGATGAGGGACAAAATGGGATGTACCTAGACACCTGAGGTTGGTAAAAGGGAGGAAAGCCAGGGCTCTGAAAGTCACAATGAGGCTGCTGATGTTCGTTCTGAGTGTGGTGGGAAACCATTAGAAAGCTTTAGTCAGGGAAGGGAAAATGTAAGATCCTATTGACTCCCGAATAAGAAAAGAATTGTGTGAAGCCCAGAGTGAACCAGAAAGGTGATGTGGAACATTATTGTGGCATTTCAACGGATAAATGACAGTGAGATAGGCGTTAGGTGAGCGGTAAAGGTTGGACTGCAAGTAGAGGGAGACCTAAGTTTTGAGATAGGATCTTAAACACTTGTAAATGGATTTTGTATTTGAGGAAAAGGAGAAAAATAAAGTAGTGTTCCCTTCTGATTTGGGAGCTTGCAGACAGCATAAAGTCTGATTACTGAGAATAAGCACGTCTGTGTAGCATGACACCCCTTATTTGATATCTCAGAAGTCATGAGAATGAATTGTAATGGATGACAGAGAAGCAAATTTACTTTAGTATTTAGGCAAATCAATGCTAGTTGCTTAAGCTAAATGCTTCCATCACTGGGGTTGAAAGAGAAGTTCTTTAGATGAGCTTTTCCCATCCCATCCCCCCACCCCAACACACACACTTCTACCCTCCTGATGTCTGTGGGGTAAGAGTCAGCAGGCACTGTGGTGGACTTGAGGCGAAAGGATCAACTCTCAGGAATGGGTCTTCATTTCTTCTAGCCTTGTCAAAAGTGACAGCTGGTAATTAAAAAAAAATTGTGCTCTGATTGTTGTACAATGAATATATGCTAGTTAACAAAACAGGATGCATGCTACCTTCCTGCTCCTAATGGGATGGGGGGCGGGGAAGGGTGCAGTAGCAGCAGCTGCTGTATGCTCCAGCTAAGGACCGGTGTGTAAAAGAGATATGTCAAACTTTGTCCCCAGAGAGAGCATTTTTTTTTTTTTTTTTTTTTGCATAGGGATTCACCTTGCACTAAATAGTGAGGGTTTAAAACATTTTTTCACTACTTTTATTTATATGAACGGGTGCTTTATCTTCAGATATACCCATGTACTGCATACATGCTTAGTGCCTGCAGAGGCCAGAAAAGGGTACCAGATTCCCTGGAACTAGAGTTATAGGTGGTTGTCAGCTGTCATGTGGTGTTGGGAATTGAACCTGGGTCCTCTGGCAAAGCAGCCAGTGATCTTAATCACTGAACCATCCCATCTTTTCAGCCTCTGCTTTGAGGTTTTAATTTTAATTTTAGGGCTCTCCCTCTTATTAACTGAACAATATTAATCTGTCTTTGAGATAAAACATTAAAAAAATCAAGATTCAATTTTCTTGTGATTTTATAGAGGTAGTAAGGGAAAACATGTTTAAAAGCCCAGTTTTGTCCAGAAAACAGATTAGAAAACTAAAAGAACACAAAAAAGTAAGCAAAGTCCAAACTAGGGATCATTTTCTTTTCTTCATTCCCTCCCTCCCTTCCTCCCTCCCTCCCTTCTTCCCTCCATCCCTCCCTCCCTCCCTCCTTCCCTCCTTCCTTCCTTCCCTCCCTCTCTCTTTCCCTCCTTCCCTCCTTCTGTCCCTTTCTCCCTCTCTTCCTCCTCTCGCTCGCTCTTTCTATTTCTTCTTTCCTTATTGTATGGGAGATTGAAGCCAGGACATTACAAACCTGTGAAAACAGTGTCTATAACCTGTAACAGGGCTATAACTATAAGGTTGTCTGTCTGTCCACTACTGTGTATGTAGATGTATTGTTTTTCTATATAAATGATACTCTAGTGGGAAAAGGTTATAATCTGATTTTAAAAAGTTAACAATATGTTATTATAATTTTCAGCCCTAGAAGTTTTTTTTTTTTTTTTTTTTTTTTTTTAAGAGCAGCATCTATGAACTGTCTTTTCAGACATAGAGTAGCCATAATAGTCAGGGACCTTACATTGCTCTGTGTCTCAAATTTTTCCACTAAAAGCTTATCTTTAGTGATTCTTAACCTCTGAACAGCTTTCTCAAGAATCATCAAGGTCCTATAAGATGCCCAGTGACCCTAGAAGGTAGTTAGTGAATTTGGTTCTATGATGGTAATTCTGGGAAGCAGATCTGTTTGGCTGCTCGACTCTAATCCTGTATTTCATCAGATTGTTCTACATAGACTCACTGGGGCAGTGGATGACAGTGTAAGAAGACCACAAGGGCCAGACTAAATAGACTCACTGGGGCAGTGGATGACAGTGTAAGAAGACCACAAGGGCCAGACTAAAGGAAGAAAGTACCAAATAGCTTTACGGAGATGTCAGTTTATCACACGTATCAGAGCATCAGGCAATGGAAATGACATTCCAAACAGTGTGTTTTTCCTCTCTCTACATACTTAAAATGCTCGTGTTAATTGACAGCAGATAAAAGGTGAGGGCATACAATGCTCACGAACTCATTTTAAAGCCTACAGGTAAAAGACTGAATTGTGACGTGAAATAAATGGCTTTCCACTTAATAAACTGGAGTTGTTCCAAGGACATCTTTTCATTAATGGAGCAGGTGCAGATGAAGTTTTGAGAAACTTGTACAGTATTTTAAAAAATAAAACATTTAATTAACAAGCTTGAAAACAGTGGCACACTTGAAGTGGGAATAAAACAATTGTTTTATATCAAACAGTGCAAATCCAATTTGTGAATGCTACTGCATTGAAAAGCTTTAAAATATTAATAAACCACTGTGGGCTTTAAGAAAGAAGTTTTCATTTTCTTTCAAGGTTTTCTCTTGAGACAAGTTCTAAACCAGAAAAGATGTTGAAAAGAATGCAAAAAAGTACATTCTTCTTGAAGGTCCAAAAATCTATCTGCAAGAAACAAAGACGAAAAAGGAGTTAGAACATTTATAAGCACTAAAATATAAATTGTGTGTGGATTATTTTTGTTAGAGTTGCTCGGAATTATAGTCTCTCTGCTACTCTTCAATAACTTGTTATTAGGATTTAAATGCAACAGATTTGATAAAAAAATTAATGTTACATATATACATTGCATTTCTCAACCTAGAACTTGACCTGAATACTTACATGTAATTCAAATGGTATAAAAGGAAAAAGTAGGAGGGGGGGTGGGATAGGGGGTTCTAGGCAGGGGAAATTGGAAAAGGGGATGACATCTGAAATGTGAATAAATAAAATATCCAATAAAAAAAGAATGAACTTTAGTAACCACACAACAGAATTAAAAAAAAGATATATGTTGCTTTCCAACTGATTTAATCATTGATATCTATCTATCTATCTATCTATCTATCTATCTATCTATCTATCTATCTATCCATCTATCTAATCTATATATAAAAACTATTTTATGATAATAATAAAAAATAAAGAAAGATATTTCAAGATAAGCAAACTAAAGTTAAAGGTTTAGCTTTTATTTACATTAAAATGTTCACATTAAAATTTTCATAAAGTAATTCTTACTGAGTGTAGCCTTTGCTACCAAGTGGTCTGGAAGCAGCAAGGACTGTGGATCATAATGAAGTTCACTCCAGGCTTCAGGGATTGCACAGCTGTTAGGTCATTTCTTCTCCAGTGATCTGGTTAAAATCCCCAAACTAAATCTCAGGGTAGGCTCTCTGCAAAACAGATCCTGCTGGGTAAATCCTCTTGAGGACAGCCTGAGCTTTACTCAGAGCCTACCAGGGGTTCCTTTCATCTTCATTTGAGAAAACACAGAAATTACAGGCATGGGAGAGCCTGCAGGAAGGCTAGTCTGTTCCTAGAGACTCACTGAGGATGACAAAATATTTGATTCTTTGATTCCTCCCAATAAAGCTCCATTCTGGAGAAGTTATCCTGAAGCTACCAGAAGAAAAGTCAATGTACACAGGTTGGTGCTTCCTCAGATACTCACAGAGAAAGCCCAAACATTCTTCTCATCTGTAGGATGCTGGTTATCCTTCAGTCCCAGGCTTTTTCACAGTCACTTTGCACCCTCATGGTAGCAAATAAGTTAGACACGGATGATGTCTGAGTAAGAGGTGACTCAGTTTTCCTTTTTTGAAACCTATGGATCATAATTCCAGGTGCTTAACTTTCCACGTCCTAAAATTATAGCACCTGGACTCTGATTCTACTAACTAAAATTTATATTTAGTTTAAAAGGTTTATTTTATATGTATGAAGGAATGTTTTGTTTGCATGAATGTATACGTACCATGTGCATGCTTAGTGTCTAGGTAGGTCAGAAGAGGGCATTGGATACCCTGGAACTAGAGTTTTGGATGACTGTGAACCACCATGTGGGTGCTGGGAATCAAACCTCTGTAAGAACAGCAAGCACTCTAAACTGTGGAGCTATCCCTCCAGTTCCCCCTAATTTTTTTGTTTAAAAAAATTTAAATAAAAATTTGTTATATATATATACATATGTACCTCATCAAAGAGTAAAAAGGTAGGGTAATAAATAGAAACTAAACAGCTCAATGCAAAGCATCTTAGATACTGTCATTAAATTACGTTACTTATTGCTTGTACCTTAAAGTCTCCCATTTTCTCCACTGCCAGCTGAGATTCCACTTTAAACACATTTCCGATCAAAGCCGTTCAGGATCATGTCCCTCGGGCTCTCTGTAGTATCTTTTCCTGTTTAACTCCTCGATTCTTTCCAGACCATTTGCGTAGCTATTGACTCTTTAATCTTCCCATTTCTCTGTTTCCAACTGTTTGCTATCTCAGGCACTTTGTCTTACCTTAATCATTCTTGTCTTCTATTGGTGAAAGTATTCTACACTGAATGAAGCTACAGAAATGAGAGATGATGCCTGTCTTTCTAAAATATAAGTGTTTCTTTCTTTTTTTGGCATGTAAGGATGCTTTACACATTTATGACCTCATGCTCATGTTATGTTCCTAAGAGAACCTTATATACCATGTGAAAGAATCATAAAGATTTTTAGAAACTGTAACAGGTCTCATCCAGGAACCAGGAACTGTTAACTAGTTTCTCTGTGCACTCTTCATCTGGAAGACTTCATTTTCTGAAGTTTTGGAATACAAAGGAAGTTTGTTTGTGATATTTGGTAGAATCTTTATTTCTAGGACTGACACATCCAAATGACTCTATACTACAGGTTTTATGGAGAAGAATCACATTCAAATAGAAGGAAAGAAGCATATATTTAACTACACACATATGCAGATATTAGAAAATAATTTTGATAGGGTTACTAGGACTCTAGAGTAAATGTAGGTAGCCTTGATTGACTACTTAACTGCCTTAGTTTCCTTACTTTTGAAATAGGAAAGTCAGAGATAATTCTTGTTTTTTTTTTTTAATTGTAGAACTTACTTTAATGATTTCTGTGCTTTTCCTTATAAGAATAAAACAAGACAGCTAATCTTCAACGCTGAAAACCAGAGGATCAGACAAAAAGTACATTTATTTCACAAGCTCCAGGTGCAGATAGAGAAGTGAGTTCACAAAGCTCAAGGTACAACTTCAATGACCACCTGACACAAAAAGACAAAGGGGTGGATGGCAGAAGTGGGGCTCCTCAGTTTAAAAACACCGCAAGTAACTTGAAAATCTTTAGGCTATAATATTCTATGCACATCACGTAGGAAATGAGCCAATTTAGAAGATGCCAATAAAATTACTACAATCAAACAATCCTTCACAGAAAGAATAGTCCTGAACTGGTCAACCCCATACCAGAGCATGGTTTCAGTCACTCACTCAGCAGCTGATATATTCACTTTGTGATATTTTCATTTCAGGTAAATACTAAAAAATACTGTGTCTTAAACTAGAAGGCAAACATCATTGTCGAGAATTTTCTGAACTGTCCAGTGTATGCAAAAGGCAACGTCAACTTCAACCTCAGGTGGCATGAAGTGGTGAGTTGTATGTTAGTATTTCTTCCAGTTACTGAAACCTTTTGGTGAGGGTAGCAACATGGCCTTTAAAACCTCCTCATGAAAACTGTACTTAAATATATATATTCATCTATTCTCACATATACAGATCTTGAATGTAAAGTAGAAGAATTCTCGTCTGGAAGATAGTTAAAGGTCGTTAACATTCTTATCACTTAGCAGCCAAGTCACATGGTTTTTTCTGCTCCCCAGTTGCAGTTGAGGAAGGTGTAGAGCTGGGTATTCACTCAGACTTTTTCCCAAGCTTCTTCATCTTTTCAAGGTAGGTATGATACTGGGGATCTGTCCCAAAGACTCTGTCTCACCATGTGAAGGTGGAGATGTAATTCCCAATGAAGTTCATGTGGTGGAAATCGTGGTGCTGAGCATCCGTATAAACGGAGATGGAGTTCAATGGGTTGAGAGGAATATCATAACTGCTGTGTACATCAATGGTTTCTAGCAAATGCATGGTTACCCATGCCCAGACAAGGATTATGTGGTCACACAAAAGCACAATTCCAATGAAAAAAAATCCAGCCCCAAGAATTAGGGTTTCTACAGGTTGTGCATATTCTTCTCCAATTCCAAATGGAGGCTGAAACTCGTGATGGATTTTATGAATGTATTTATAAATCCTCTTATGGTGAAGAAGTCTATGCAGGAAATAATGCCAGCTATCCTCAATGGCTGCACAGCCCAGACATCTTGCCAAAGTTAAATACCATCTTGTCATTCTTTCCTAATCATTAGGAATATTGAAAAACTCGGTAAAATAGTATGTTCCACAAATCAGAGGCAATTGGATAAAAAAAAAAAATTAGATAGAATTTCTTTCAAACACTTCCACTGACCTTTGAAGGTTTCTGGTTTATCCTTTTGAATCTTGTATTTTCTCATGTAAGGTATAAACTGGAAGAGAAATCCAGGTAAAGAGAACAAGAAATAGATGGATTCGTGAACTATCAGGGAGCCCCAGGTTGCGATCTGGAACTTTGTATAGTTATCCAACATGTAGACCCAGGCATTCTTAATGGGTTCCTGCAGAGGATTCTCAGGTAGGAGTGAATCCACATACTCCACAGCCAGGGATGCGGAGCTGAATATGCCAGTACTTTTGTTTGTGGCCATTTTAAAATCTCTGTGAGGAGCTCTCTATTCCTGGTGTCCTTCGATTGACAGTCATCTCAGCGCATACCAGAGATAATTTCTATTCTATAAAGTCATTATAGAAATTAATTGAGTTGTGGAATATGGAAAAATAATTAGATACATTGAACTTATCATTTAATGTTAAAAAAACCTGACTAGATATACCAGCATGTCTTCATTGGGTTTGAATTGTAATGTATATATAATATGTATGAGTAATGTATACACATACACACATAGAATGCATGTATGTATGTATGTATGTGTGCATGCATGTGTTTTAATTGTCTTCTAGTTTACTTTATATTATTTTATTTGTTTATTGTATATGTATTTCTTTGTTTATTTATTTTGAGACAAGGTCTTACTACGTGTTTCTGATTGGCCTGGAACTCACTATGTTGGGCAGACTGGCTCCAATTCAAAGATATCCACCCACCTCTGTCTTCTGAGTACTAGGATTAAAGGTGTGTGCTGCCACACACACACAGCTTCACTGCACACCAGCAGGCCACCAATTGAGGAAGTATTACAATGCCCAAGATACGGGGCACATCTCATTCAAACCACCATATTGTATTAGATCTTGTTTGTTTGTTTGTTTGTTGTTGTTGCAAAATACTTGAAGCAACTTCAGGGGAAGAGTCAACTTTGGTTCATAGCTTTAGTAGTTTTGATTTTGGTTTGTAGTTCCTGACTCCCATTGGTTTTGGATCCACAGTGAAGTGAAATACCATGGTGATGGTATCCTTGCCAGAGGTTATTCACCACATGGTGAACAGGAGGCAGAGAAGGAAAGGGACTATGCGTGACCTGGTTAGTTTTTATTGTCAACTGGATACAAACTAGAGTTATCCAGGCAGAGAGACCCTCAAAAGAAAAAAAATGCCTGGATCAGATTGACCTGTAGGCATGTCTGTGAGACATTGTCTTGATCAGTGATTGATATTAAAGGGTCCAGTCCATTGTTGGCAGGACCACTTCTAGGCAGGTAGCCCTGGGACGTATAAGAAGGCTAGAAAGTCCCAGAGACCTGGGATGTGAGAGGCTACCAGGACTCAATGGGGATGCTATTAGCTGAAATGCCCAACAGTGGGGAGATGGACCCAGAAGAGACCACCTCTAGTAGACAGACATGGCCCCCAGTTGAAGCAGGGGGCCATTTACCCATATTCAAAACTTTTAACACAGAGTTGTTCCTGTCTAAAGGAAATGCAGGCACAAAGATGGAGCAGAGACAGAAAGAAAGCTCACCCAGTGACTGGCCCGACCTGGCATCCATCCCATTCCGGACACTATTACTGAGTCCATATTGTGCTTGCAGACAGGAGCCTGACATGGCTGTCCTCTGAGAGGTTCTACCAGCAACTGACTGAAACAAACATAGATACTTAAAGCCAACCATTGGATTGAATATTGAAGAGTTAGAGAAAGGATTGAAGGAACTGAAGGGATTGCAACCCCATAGGAAGAACAACTGTTGTCAACTAACCTGGACCCCTCAGAGTTTCCAGAGACTAAGCCAAAAACTAAGGAGCATACCTGGGCTGGTTCATGGCCCCAGGCACAAACACGTGTAGCAGAAGACTACCTTGTGTGGCCTAAGTGGGAGAGGATGTGCTTAATCCTGTGGAAATTTTATGTCCCAGGGAAGAGGAATGCTAGTGGGGTGTGGTAAGTATGGGTGGAGCACCCTCTCAGGAGGGGGTGGGAAGGTTAAGGGGTGAAGAACTTGGAGAAGGGGGACTGGGAAGTGGGAAAACTTTTGGAATATAAAATAAATAAATAAATAGATAAATAAATAAATAAATAAATAAAATAATTTAATAAAAAAAAAAGGCCAGGTGAGCATAGGCTTGTGTTCTCTCTGTGACTTTTGCACTAATTCCTCTTTAAGTTTCTGTTCTGATGTTGAGTGGTGGTATTACACTAAGGAGGCAGAGGCAGGCATATCTCTATGAGTTTGAGGCCAGGCCTGGTCTACAGAGCAAGCTCCAGGACAACCAGGGATACATGAAGAAACACCTGTCTCAAGGAAAACTTAAAAAAAATATGTTTCTGCTCTAATTTCCCTCAATAATGGATTATTACTAGGAAGTAAAAGCTAAACAAGCTCTTTGCTTCTTAAATTGTTTTGGTAAGAGTGTTTTTCTTCTTGTTCTTGTTCTTCTTTTTTTGTTTTGTTTTGTTTTTGGAGACAGGGTTTCTCTGTATAGCCCTGGCTGTCCTGGAACTCACTCTGTAGACCAGGCTGGCCTCGAGCCTCTGCCTCCCAAGTGCTGGGATTAAAGTCGTACTTGTTCTTCTTGTTCTTCTTCTTCTCCTCCTCCTCCTCCTCCTCCTCCTCCTCCTCCTCCTCCTCCTCCTTCTATCAGCAATAGAAACTAAGCTAGAACAGATTAAGAACACCGGCTAACTTTCAACAGTATTCCCCAGTGTCAATTAGGTCCTATTTCCTAAATTTCTGCCCAAATGAGATCCATACCAGTTGTAGATAAAAAATTTAACAGATGAGCCTATGGAACACTTCAAATTCAAAAGGCACTTTCTGGCTCATGGCCATCTCATAAAAATGCAAGACTTTCCAAAATATTAGTGAGTTTTTCGATATTTATTTTATTTTTATGTCTGCATGTGTACTGCACGCATGCCTAGTGCCCACTGAGGTCAGTTGAGGACATGGAATCCCCTGAACCTAAAGTTAGGATGGCTGTGACTTGCTATGTGGGCGCTGGGAACTGAATTCAGGCTCTCTGCACCAGCAACTGTTTCTTCAGCCCCAATCTTTAGTGGTTTTAATAATATTCAGAAGTCCAAGTTTAGAGTTTCTTTTCATACCCAAACTAACCTTTTAGATGCAACCTCCTGAAAAATTAAAAGAAATTTATATATTAAAAATCCAAGGAATGAGTAGTCTCACTCAATAGGACAATAGGAAGAAGGGATTCTACCAGAGAAAAGCTGAGACCCCATAGATACAACGCTAGGTCTTGTAGCTCTATGTCTGGAGTCTGACCTCTTTGTGGGCTAGCTGTAATGCTGTGTTCTCTCAGTGAGTGTTTCATTTTTCTAATACCGTAGGATCTCTATGTTACCATAGAGACTTCATCCTCACATCTTCACACATTGTACCTTTAGGGACTGCCTGCAGGGTCTCTGACACTGTCACATATTCCCTGATGTCACAGACTCTCTTTAGATTCTGGGTGAAGTCTCCATTACTCCTTAATTATTGAATTCTGGATGCCTGCAAAACTATCATTCTATGAACAGTGCCAGAGACTACTGCAAATCTGAATGGTATTTGGAATTCTTGGATAATGGCCTTGGATGTGGGTTACTGCAAGGTAACCATTCATTTTACCTTTTATTCATGGTAAAATGAATCTTGGAGAAACAAGTTCCTAGGTGGTCCTGTGTAAGCATGATAAGCCCGAGAGGTGACTCAGACATGCTCTTTTCTCAAAGAAGAGCCTTTCAAATGAGTTTACACTCTTATTCCCCTTCAGTTTATAATGTGTGGGGACTTGCCATTTCCTAAAATGCCTTTGAGGAACCCTTTCTGTTGTGCCAATGCAAAGTATTTTGGGTTGCCTCTTCCTCCTCCTCCTCCTCCTCCTCCTCCTCCTCCTCCTCCTCCTCTTCCTCCTCCTCTTCCTCTCCCTCCTTCTTCCCCTCCCTCCTCTTCCTCCTCCTCTTCCTCTCCCTCCTTCTTCCCCTCCCTCCTCTTCCTCCTCCTCCTCCTCCTTTTCTTTTCTGAGACAGGGTTTCTTTGTGTAGATTTGGATGTCCTGGAATTCACTCTGTAGACCCAGCTGTCTTTGAACTCACAAAGATTTTCCTGCCTATGCCTCTTGAGTGCTGGGATTAAAGGCATACTCCACCACTGCCAGGTTTTTGGGCTTCTTTTTAATGTCTAATCTCCTCAAACATTATGATTTCCTTAGTCTCAGGTTCACATTAAATTTTCCGATTAAACTGCAAGTTTTTTTGTTCTACTTTTTTTTCCCCTCCCAAGTCTCCCTGTCCTTTATAGCAATAGGGGTTGATTCTAGGTTGTATCAAGTTGTCAACAAATACACCTGGCTAAAAGCAGGTAGTGATAATCATGTCATATCCTGAATCCTGAACTGCATTGAACTTGGTTCTGGCAGATCAGTTAGACAATCACCTTTCACTCAGCCTCAGTACCAAGTCTCAGGACATAGGTAAAGTGTAGACAAGTTCTTTGGCAGAATCTAAGAGGGGTATCCTCCAGTCCAATCCCACTGGAGTTCTTGTTTCCACCTGGAACTTCGTGGTCACAGTCTTTGCTGCCAGCCTTCTAATTGGTATTCTGGTCTGCTAAGCTCCCACCTGAATCACCCGTTCAGCTCGATTCATAGCTCCATTTTAGGCTTTTCTCCATCCAACACCCAGTTCCCTCCACAAATATGTTCCAAAGGCTTACTGAGCAACGGTCAGGTTTAATCATAACAATGGTCATATCGACAGTAACAACTTTCTATTAGTGTTTTCAACATTGCAATATCTTTTAGAGATAACTTCAGGAGAGGAAGAAAAATGTTGGCTCATAATTTCAGAGCTTTCATTTTATAGCCCTTGGCTCTGTTTCTGAGCAAAGGGCTCACAGAGGCAGGGGCATGCCCCAGAGGCTGTTTGTATGCAAATGAGAGCAGAGAAAAGAGGAAAGAGTGGGGAAGAGGTAAACATTTTCAAACATACTCCTCTTTGTGATGTATTTTCTCCAGCTACATTCCATCTCCTCTGTCTCCAAATTGACGCCTCTAGCTGGGAAGCAAGTTTTTAACACATGAGTCTGGAGGACTTATCTAGATTCAAACTGTGAAAGTTATTGTTAATAAGAATGTGCCGTACTTATGAAAGTAACTAAAATGGAGAGTAGATTTTTTAAAAATTATTTTTATTGGATATTTTATTTACATTTCAGATGTTCTCCCCTTACCCCATTTCCCCCTCCCTCCCAGGAATACCTTATCCCATACCCCCTCTTCCTGCTTTTTTGAGGATGTGCCCCCACCTATTCCCCCACTGCCACCTCCCAACCCTCGAGTTCCCCCACACACTGCTTCCAGCCTTCATGGGACCAAGGATCTATACCTGACAGGACCATCCTCCCTTGCATATATAGGTGGAGGATGGGTCCCTCCTTAAGTGCTCCCAGGCTGGTGGTTTAGACCCCGGGGGCTCGGGTTGGTTGGTATTGTTGTTCTCCTCATGAGATCACAAATCCTTTCAGCTCCTTCAGTTTTCACTCTAACTCCTCCATTGGGAATCCCATGATCAGTTTAATGGTTAGCTGTGAGCATCTGCCTCTGAATGTGTCAGACTCTTGCAGACCTCTAAGGAGACAGCTATGTCAGGCTCCTGTCAGCAGAGAGTAGATTTTTAAATCTACTATCTCTTTACAAAAATTGATGAGTACATGAGGTAGTGCATATTATAATTAGATTAATTTAGCCATCCCAGAATGCACATATGTTTCTAGCTTGTGGTACATGATAAATACATACTTAAGGAGTTAACAACAGATAACAACAGATACTCTGGTACCCCTGAAATAGGAATAAGTATCCGTGGTTTATACGTGCTCATGGATGATTGTATTTTGTTGGTTTTCTTTCTTGTTTCCTTATTGATGTAATTTCTGATTGTTATCAGTTTCTTCTTGTCCTTTTTTTTTTTTCCAAGATGGGGTTTCTTTGTGTAGCCCTGGCAGTCCTGGAACTCACTCTGTAGATCAGGCTTGCCTCAAACTCAGATATCTGGCTGTTTCTGCCTCCCAAGTGCTGGGATTAAAGGTGTGCACCATCACTGTCCAGGACCTTTTTGTCAACTGAAGAATAGATACAGAAAACGTGATTCATTTACACAATGGAATACTATTCAGGTATTAAAAATGAGGACACCATGTGTTTTGCAGGCAAACAGATGGTACTAGAAAATATCATCCTGAATGAGGTACCCCAGACCCAAAAGGACATACATGGTATGTATTTACTGATTAGAAGATATTAGTCAAAACATATGGAATACCCATAATACAATTCACAGATTGTAGGGAGCTCAACAAGCCCAAGTGTGGATACTTCAATCCCACTTAGAAGAAGGAACAAAATAGTCATGGGTGACAGAGGGAGTGAGGGACCTGGATGAGAGGGGTAGAGAGAAAAGGAGGACAGGATCAAGTATCGGGGAGGCAGGAGAGAAGCCCAGTGGGGTCAGGAGAATAAATGAAAATATGCAAGTGTAGGGGTGGAGTGGAGGGGGAAATCTTTAGAAAGTTCCAGAGACCCAGTGGGTAAGAGACTCTCAGGACTCAATGGGGGTGACCTTAGCCAAAATGCCCCACAGTGAAGAGATGGAGCCTGAAAAGACCATCTTCAGTAGATAGACATGTCTCCCAGTGGAGAAATGGGGTCACCAACCCACTTTCAATTTAATACAGACTTGTTCCTATCTAAAAGAAATACAGGGACAAAAATGGAGCAGAAACAGAAGGAAAGGCTATCCAGAGACTGGCCCAACTTGGGTTCCATTCCATGTGCAGGCATCAAACCTGGACACTATTACTGATGGTATGTTGGGCTTGCAGATAGGAGCCTAGTATGGCTGTTCTCTGAGAGGCTCTACCAGCAGCTGACTGATAGATGCAGATACTTACAGCCAACCATTAGATTGAGGTCAGGAACCCCTATGGAAGAGTAAGTGATGATTGAAAGAGCTGAAGGGGATTGCAACACCATAGGAAGAACAATAGTATCAACTTACTTGGACTCCAGGGAACTCCCAGAGACTAAACCACCAACCAAAGAGCATTCATGGGCTGGCTTGAGGCCCCCTGTACATATGGAGCAGAAGACTGCCTTGTCTGGCCTCAGTGGGAGAAGATGTACCTAATTTTGTAGAGACTTGCTGCCTCATCCCGGGGCGGGGGGGGGATGAGGTGGGGAGTGGGAGAGTGGGTGGTTGGGTGTTGGGAGCAGGGTGTGGGGCATCCCCTCTGAGAGGCAAAAGGAAGGCAGATAGCATGAAGAACTCTTGGAGGGGTGACCAGGAAAGGAGGAAACATTTGGAATGCAAATAAAACAATTAATTAAAAAATTATTTATATTTAATAATACATTATATTTAATTCAAAATTATGAAATATATTAAACATGCAGTGAATGTATGACAATGATATATCTTACATTGTTTATACTAAGTCTTTGAGATCTGATATATTTTTTACTTTAACTAGCAGATATTTAGATATTTAATTTAATTAAAAGTTAAACACTAAAGGTTTCTTTTTTCAGATTTTCTTCCCCATTTGGATTTTATAAAATTTATAGCTGAATAAATAGTAGTTATTTCATACATATTTAAGTTTTCTAGTAATTGAAATGAGTATCAGTTTTTATGTTGAAGTTGATTGAAGTTAAATTAAAAATACAGCTCCATATCTCACTGACCACATTTCAAGTGGTTGGTAGCCACGAAGATGGCTATGTAGACTTTACTGGACAGAACTTCCATAGACGCTTATTGTCCTAGTTAGGGTTTCTGTTGCTGTGATGAAACACCATGATCAAAAAGCAACTTGGAGAAGAAGGGAATTATTTGTCTTACATTTCTATATCACTGCTTATCAGCAAGAGAACTCAAGACAGAAACTCAAACAGGCCAGGAACCTGGAGGCAGGAGCTGATGCAGAGGCCATGGAGGGGTGATGCTTACTGGCTTGCAGATGATGCCTTCCTTATAGAATTCAGGACCACCGGCCCAAGCATGACACCATCCACAGTGGGCTGCTGCCGCTCCTCAATCATTAATAAGAAAATACCCTACAGGCTTGTCCACAGCCAAATCTTATGGAGGCATTTTTTTTAACTAAGATTTGTTCCTTTCAGATGACTTTAGATTGTATAAAACTATCAAGCATACTTATGGAACACCTCTGTGAAGGGCCTCAGAGTAGAGATAGCTCTGGGTAGCATGGTGATTACCAGGGGCTGTCTAGACATTTTCCACTGAAGAATGGAGCCACTGAGGGGAGTGTGTTTTCCTTTTCTTATAAAATGACTTTATAGCAAAAAGTATGATTTTTGTGGTTGTTTGTTAGTTTCCAAGATATGTGATGCTGTTGAGAGTCTAACTTCTCTGTAAATGAGCTATTATTTTTATATTTTATTTTTGTACATGTGCAGGAGTGCACAATCGATGTGAGAAAACACCTTCAATTTAAGTGTAGCTTTGATTGTACGGCCTGATAATTCCTGAGGCTCATTTGATATTTTTGCTACAATGTATGCATTTGCTGGTTAGCTTTCTGTCCATCGCACTGTTTGCTTCAGATTTCTATTTCATCTCATCTCTCCAGATAAGCTAGCCTTTTTTTTTCTTCATTATTTTCTGCTATTGAGTCCAATGTTCCACAGAAAAGTTGATTTGTTAATTAGTTTAATCGCCTCTTCTCATAATGGCGGGGTAAGATTGGTGAGGAAGCTTGTTATCAATCCGAGCTACTGGTAAGCAGTAATTACAGATAATGACACTTTTGTCTTGCGGCATTCTGAAGATTGTCTTGAGCTCCTCACTGAATTAGCAAATAGACTGTCAGTTGAATTCTCCCCTGGTTTCTTCTCCAACTTGTCCTCTCCTTGAGCCCCAGTGAAACAAAATTGCAGCTTGTTAGGTGGAAGCTCATTTGAAGTCTCAATTTTCTTGAGTATTCAGCTCGTCCACAAAGTACCAGGTGCTCAGCTGTGGCCGTGGCACTCTCCTTTGGCTTCAGATTCTACTCAACTGGCATCCTACAAGTTTTTGATTTTTCCTTTGCTTGGAGAGGCATCGGTTGTCTTGACAGCAGCGCTAAGGCTTTGCCCTTGTACTTTGATACACATTGTGGTACAATCTAATAATTAAAGTCATTTGTCAAGAAACAGGGCATTCACACTTTCCTCTGAAGAGATCGTAACAAACAGCAGATTTCACATGGACAGAAGCCAGGACAGCGACCATCACTTTAAAAAGATGCTTGGAATGCTGAGCCCAGAGGAGTTTAGAATCTAAGTTGTTTTTCTTTTTTATATCTGGTTTTCAAGTAGAGAAAAATTTCACTCCCTGGAAGAGGGGTGATGTTCTGCAACATCTGGTGATGACTTTGGTTGGATAACTGGGACGGGAAGGTGCTACTAGCCTTTTAGAGGTCAGGATTCTGCTAAATAGCCTGTAGCCAGCAGAAAAGTCCTTCACAGTATGGAATTCTCTTGATTGACAATACAGTGCCTATTTGATTCCTGCTCCCAATAGTCAATATTATACAATAGTCCAGGAAGTGATTTGTTTTTTTGGAATCTTGGAACTATCTGCAAGGAAGATGGATTTTTCTATGTTCTGCTATGAGGACTTCTTATGAACAAACAGTAAAGAATAATAAAAATCTTATCCTTATAATTATCTTTGAAACTTTGATTTTTTTTTAAATTTAGAAAATATGCTAAACACTGACAC
Organism: Grammomys surdaster; assembly: GCF_004785775.1. Classification (NCBI taxonomy): domain Eukaryota; kingdom Metazoa; phylum Chordata; class Mammalia; order Rodentia; family Muridae; genus Grammomys; species Grammomys surdaster. Next base: position 8,199,175 of record NW_021604576.1, on the reverse strand, counting down.
GGTTCAGTTATGAACAATTTTTTACCAGGGAAATGACAAAATCGATGATTATACATTTTGACTAAAGTCTGTTTGAATGTTTAACCTGGTAAGGCTAGGATCCCTTCTGGATCTGACACTAATGTCAAACCTTGACATCAATTCCAGTCCTATTGACAGCAACTTGGAGGGAGTCATGCAGACATTCTCACCAAAGTAAAGTGCTTGTTTGAACAGACTCCGTTTTTTAAGGATCTGTTGGATTAAGGTGATGGTAACCTTGGAACCAATGGGTGCCATCTTTTCTGAATATTAGTGACACAAATACCAGTCTATTCTGGGTCCTTACATCCTGGCACGGAGGAGGGATGACATCTTAACTTCTTTAAGTATCTCCAGAGTTAATAAGAGAACAGTGATATCTTTACAAGCTGGATACTCGCACACCTTTAATCCCAGCACTTGGGAGGCAGAGGCAGGTGGATTTCTGAGTTTGAGGCTAGCCTGGTCTACAGAGTGAGTTCCAGGACAGCCAGGGCTACACAGACAAACCCTGTCTCGAAAAACTAAAAAAAAAAAAAAAAAAAAATAAACAAGCTGGATACTTTGATTCACTATTCTTCATGAGAGATGGGAAATTTTCATTCTCCTGCAGAAAAAATTTCTGGCTAAGGCTCTAGGGCTTAGCCTACAATACATGAGTGTCGTGTTTTCTCGATTAGAAATTATCTTAGATGTCTGAAGGTTTTTTTTTTTTAATAATTGGAATTTCTAGTTCAATACTTTTGGAGTTGGTTTTGGGACTTAGTTTTGCAGCACCTCACCCTACGGCTCCCTCTTCTTCATGAATTGTTCCCTGCTTGGTTCCATCCATTGCTTTCTTCATAGCTGCCTCTAGAACAGCACAGAGTATCTGCTCTGTGCCCAGCACACAGCATTGACTTTCAGATCCTCACTCTAGAATGTCCTGTGCAAACTTAACTCACACTCAGCCTTTCAGGACACCCTTTCCTATTGTTCCATATTAAGCCAGCTGTTTTTTCAAAGTCTTTATTAATTTCTTGTGAGTTTCACATTGTGCATACTAGATACACTCATCTTCTCATCCCCTCATAGCCACCCTTTGCTCTTGCAACCACCCTCTGCCAAATGAACCCACAGACAAACACACATACACACACATACACACACACACCCCCCACCACCACCCCACCAATAACAACAACAACAACAAAGCATAGAAAGCCATCACATCATGGAATTTGTGGTCTGTCATAGTGTGCCCCACAGTATAGCTCCCTGTCCACACATCTTCACTTGCAATTGTTCTTTGCAATGAGTCATTGGTCTGGTTTGAGATCTCTGGCTTCTGTGACACCATCAAGATTGGATCCTCACTGGGATTCCTCCTGGTTTTCCTGTTGTTGTCCTGTGTCATGAGGATTGTCCAGATTTGGAACAGCAGGACTGACCCTTTCACACGTCCCAACCATTCACAGATGATATAGAATTTGGGGTGGGCTAAGTCAGTGCCCTGGATCTGGCCTGGGTGGTATCTGAGCTTCTCAGTGTGCTGGATCTTCCTGATCTGTACCACCAGGGTTCTAAGGCACTGCTCCTGCTAGGCCACCCAGTGCGGCCATCAGCAGGAGGCAGGGAGCTCTCCTCCTCTCATGCCCTCAGGGCCAGCTCACCCACATTCATGCTTCCAAAGCCAGCTCCACTGTGCTGCCCAGTCAAGGTGTGGGGGTCATTCTCCCAAGTGCTGCAGCCTATGAGGGGCTGGGCCTGCTCTCCCACTCTCATATTCCAGGGTTGGGTCACCGGTGCCATCAGGACCAGCTCTACTATGTTGTACACGTAAGGTGTAGGGTCCTGCTCTCCTGGAGTGTTACAACTAATAAGGGGGCAGGGCCAGCTTACCCACTCTCATGACCCCTGGGGTCAGTTCTTCTGACTGCCTCCAGTACAATGGGGTGGAGGGCATCCCCCTCCCTCAGGCCATTTCTTGGCAGAGGAATGGCAGGGCCAGCTCTCTTTTGCTCATTCCCTTGGGGCCAGCTCACCTGGAACCCCTCCACAAGGGTCAGCACTGCTATGCTGTCCAGGTGAAGTGCCGGGCCTGCTCTTTCGAGTGCTGCAGCTGATGAGGGGCACAGCCAGGTCTCCCAAGTTTAGGACACTCTGGGCAGCTTTCTGGATGGCTGGAGTCAGCTTTCCCAACTCTCCTACTCTCAGGACCAGCTCACCCACACCCTGCCACCAGGGCCAGCTCGTGTGAGGTACAGGGCCCGAGTGCTGCAGCTGTTGAGAGGTGGTCAGCTCTCCAGAGTACCACAGCCAGTGAGAGGTAGGGCTAGCTCTGCAGAGTCCCTGGACATCCATGTGGTCCCCGTGGCTGCCATGGCTAAGGATATCCCCATGTTCTCTAGTGCCACAGACATCAACACTGACACCTGCTGCTGTATAGCCACAGACCTAGACATGGCCCTCAGCGGCAGCTTGGGCTGGGACCTCACAGTGGCCCCAAGTGGCAAGGCTGGCCACTTCTGACAGTCTACTCTTCTCCACCCTTGAGACTGCTCAAGCTGCCCCGCCTCTCTCTCTCTTCCATTTGTCCACCAGATTTTTGCATATTGTGCTTGCTCCTGCTGCAGGCTGGTCACATGGCTGACAGACCCCCTGGGTGACATCCTCCATCCATGCTGTGTGATGTCGCAGCAAATGTGTGCCTGCAGCCTGGCCTGTTCTGTGAGGTGGAGGTAATGTCTGTGAGTGTCTTTTCCCACCAGCACCACATGGCGTCTTCCTCCTCCTGTACTACCTCAATTTGATTTTATTTTTGTGAGTTGTAGGTATAAAATAGCTTTGGCCACCAAGCCAGGCATCAAGCTAGGATGAACAAAGGACTGCTGTCTGCTCTGCCCCTGACTGATATAAGAACACCACCGCCAACAAAGTGTTTCTTCGCCCAGTGTCAGGGGGAGGGAGGCAGCTGTTTTTTTTCTCACCTTCTTTCCCCCTCCCATTTTCACTTGAGTTATGGAATATGTGAACATAGCAATGTTTTTTTTTTTTTTTTATAAGACTAGCTGTTCCAGCAGGAGATAAATGCCTTTCCATTATAATTTTTGTTTGTGTAAAACTGCATCTTTTTTATTTTGTATTCTTTTAATTTTAGAACAAAATAAAGCAAACAAGAACCCCATACACAATACTTAACCCTGCTATCCTGTGAGAGACTATTTTCCTGCCTTAAGGAACAAAGACAGGATAGACAAGATCCTCTAGACTTGAGCAGAGGGCCAGAGTCCTCTGTGGTCAGGGCCAGTCAAGGCTACTGGGAAGCCACAGGGAACACAGAGGGCACAGGCATCCCAGGAGGTCTCTAATCCACTTCTTCCATGCAAGAAGCATCCTCATCATCCCAAAGTCAGGAGATCTCATCAGGAACAGCAACTCTGGGCTCCTCTGCTGTCACCTCATCTTCGGCAATGCCTAGGCATAGTTTGATCATGTGGTAGATGCAGTCAGAGTGGGTGTGGGAATCCTCAGGTGAGAAACCAGAAGAGAGCAGAACAGTCTCAGGTAGCAAAACCACCAGGTCAAACAACAGCTTTGTCATACTTGTCTGCCTCAGCCTTCTGCTTCAGGGTCTCCACTATGCGGTGGTCAGGTTTGATCTCTAGGTGCTCTGTGGACATCATATAGCCCATTGTAAAGATGTCTCATAGTGCCTTAGGCCTTCAGATCTGCTTTGTGTTGGATGTCCAGCCATATGTGCTTGTCACAGTGCAGCAAGGTAAAGACAAGCCTAGAACACATTGTCACCTTTTCAGCCTTCTTGTCTAAGATCTCTTTTATAAGCTTGCAGAGATTCTCAAACTTTGCCTTGCTTGATTCCATTTTCTTCTTCTCTTCTTCATCCTCTGGTAGCCCTAAGCCCTTTGACCAGGCTCTTTCCATCAAATTCCTTGATGTACTGTACACAGTATTCATCAATAGGCTCAGTCACATTCACCACCACAAAGCCCTGCTTCCACACACACTCCACAAAGGCAGATTTATTCACTTGCAGTTTGCTCTCACCAGTAATATGGTAGATGGATGTCTATGTCTTCATTCAAGACACATACTCTGACAGGAAAGTCATCTCATCTCTAGGTGTGATAGTGGAGCTCAGAGAGGCACTGGTGGTTAGTGGAATCTTCATGGATTCTAAGCTTTAAAATCTTGGAGAATGCCTCATAAAATTTCTTGCAGTTCTCTTTGGCTTCAGCCAAATTCAGAGAAGAACTCAAGACATCTTTCCACAATGATTTGGTCATGACTTTCAGGATCTTTTTCTGCTGGAGCATATCTTGCAAGATGTTGAGGGGCAGGTTTTTGGAGTCAACTACACCACAGATAAAGTTGAAATACTCAGCTATTGGCTCATCATAGTTGTTTATGATGAACACAAAATGGACATATAGTTTGATGTTGTTCTTCTTGTTCTTGAAAAGATCAGAGGGATCTTGTTAAGGAATGAGGAACAATTCCCCGAGTTCCAAGTGACCTTCTACAGGGAAGTGCTTGACTGCTGATTGACCTTCCCTATCATTGATGATCTTATAGATGGGGATCTTATAGAATTCACTATATTCCTCTTGAGTGATGTCATCAGGGTTTCTGGTTCAAATAGGCTCAGTTTTATTCAGCTTCTCCCGACCAATGTATTTGTCCTTAATCTTCTTTGTTTTCTTTTCTTATCTTTGCCACTGTCATCTTCCTTGTCTGATACCACACCTTCAATCTTAGGCTTCTCCTCATCATCCTTATCTTCTTTCTCGCCTTTCTTTTCCTCTGCTTTGTCATCACTGATCTTCTTTCATTCCTTCTCCAAGTAGAGGGTGATAGGATAGTCTATAAACTGTGAGTATTTTTTCATGACAACCTTGGCCATCCTCTGTAACTGCCGTTTCTTTTGTAACGGCCGTCAGGTTCTGTTACTTTGTAAAGGCCGGCCGGTTCTGCTGCTCCGGTCGGCAGGTCAGGGTCTAGCAAGAGAGAGTGGGGACAGAGGAAGGGGAAAAAAGGGGCGAGAGACGCAAAAGATAGATACAAGCCAGAGTCCGGTGGAGTCTCTTCAAGTCTTCTTTATTCTCCTCTCTTCTTACTATATTCTCACTCCTTCAGTCTCCTGACACCTCTCACTTTCTCTCTCCTTCCTCTACTTCCTACTACTTACTACCTCCTACTTTCTACCTCTACCTCCTCGACTCCTCTACTCCTCTACTCCTCTACTGCTCTACTCTCCTATAGAAGGGAAATCCTGGGTATTTATACCCTTTACCACGTGACTTGCCCTCGTGGACAATCTCAACTGAAGCCACTACGTCACGTGCCTTGTAGCCATGGATACCAGGAGCACCTGGCAGCTGGGGGCACTAAACAGTGTAACAAGATGTTTATCAGAGTGCGCTCAGCTATTGCAGGCTGTTGAAACAAGTCTCTTGTCAGGGTATATGGCTCGAGATGGCTGTAAAGATGATAGCCACTTTCGGCTAAGAGTCGGCTCCCAACAATCCTCTCCTTTAAGTAGTCTGCTTGGTCTTCTTTGAGGTGAAGAATCGATCACTTTGGTACCGCAGCCAATGTGCTCATGATGGTCTGTACAGATGGTGAAGGATCCATCAGCAGAAGACTCCCAGGCATACCGCTCATTCATTATTGTGCTTTGTGCTCATAACCACTCTCTCTGACACTAGATAGACTGAATAGAATCCAACACCAAACTGCCAGTCATGGAGATGCCTGTACCAGCCTGGAGAGCCTCAATGAATGCCTTCATGCCAGATTTAGCAGTGGCTCCCAACTTATATATGAGGTTGGTCCTGGTCATGGCAATGCCTGTGTCCACCAAAGTCAGTGTGTGCTCCTGCTCTTGTAGCAAATCTTGTTCAAGGCATCAGAAGCATTAGAGATCAACTCCCAAAGGAAAATTTCCTTGTTTCAATAGAAAGTATTGATGATGAGGGATGTGAGCTGATCAATTTCTGTCTGAAAGGCAAAGATGAGCTAGTGAGTTCCAGGGATCTTCCTGTGAACTCTTGGCCTCCTGAGGACTGCTGACAGGAATGCATCCTATGCTTGGCTTTTTACAAGGTGCAGAAGATCTGAACTCTTCTCCCTCTCCACCATGCACTTCCTTAGGCATCTTGACAGGAAAACCAACTAGTAGTACAGAACAGTGTCAGCCTGGACCACATCTGATTCACATGCCAAGCCTACACTGTGAAGGGGTGATTCAAGAGAGGTCTCTATTGTAATTTTTATGGTTTCTGTATTTATTCTTCAAGAAGAACTTCTTCATCTTTTTGGAGTTAATGATGACTAGTTTATTTATTACTCAGTGTATTCTGTAACTTCTTGCCTAGCTAATTATACTCTAAGTTTTCTAGACCATACAGTTGCTTTAGTCTTTTTATATCAACCCTTGCAATGTTAAATGTTTTGATATTTCCCTGTATTGAGCAGGCAATAGGTGATTAATAAACAGAAGGACAATGGATAGAGGTGACTTGATCAGTATTACATGTCAGCGATTCCACAGAGCAAGGTTTCCTGCCAGGTTAATATATGCCAGATGCTTTTAAATTGATCTATTCCCTTGTATAAGTAATGCTGGTGAGTTTCATGCTTCTGTTCTATTTTGCATTCTCTCTATCTCTCTCCATGTCTCTCTTCCTCTTTCCTTCCCTCTCTCCCCTTATTCTCTCTCAATCTCAAAATGTTAGTGATGTACATTTATATGTATGTGACTATGGGTGCCTGTGCATAGAAGCAAGGGGTTGATACTGGTGTCTTTCTTTATACTATTCTGCATTACTTATTTAATTTGAAATGATTTTGTCAGCATATATTAATTGTATGTAATCACTTTTACTATGCTATTTTGATACATGTACATAATATGTTTGGTCACTCCCACTTTACTCTCTCACTCTTCTCTTACTCCTGCTGTCTTCCCAACTAGTTCCATTTCTATCTTTAGCCTTTCTTTTTCTTCCTTCTGCAACTAAATGAGTTTCACTAGAGTTGTTTACTTGAGTGTGAGTGAGACTTTACCTACAGGAACTTGGGTGCCTTACCAGTGTGGCACTGAAGAAAATATCTCTCCCCCCATTATCGAGTGTTAATTGTACAAACCCTCAGGGACAGGTGCTGCTGCAAGAGCCCCTCCCACTTCCTTGGCAAGGTCGACACAGGGTGATAGGGTCTCTCAGTGAACATGGAGTTCACTGATTTGGAAAGACTAGATGGCTAGTGAGCTCCAGGAATCCTCCCTTTCCAAGGATCTGCCAGTCAACCCTTGGCCTCCTCAGGACTGTTGACAGGAATGCATCCTATACTTGACTCTTTACAAGGTGCAGAAGATCTGAACTCAGTTCCTCATGCTTGAGTAGTAGGTACTTTTTCTACTGAGCTATTTCCACAGCCCTTCATTGTCTTCCAAGAGCTGAATGGGATAGAAGAGATTGAGTTAACAAGGCTTAGGAAGAAAGGAAGAATAGCTATGAATCTTTCAAAAGAATTACTGAGGTGTAACAACAGCCCCTTCCCTATTTCTTTGTAAGAAATAAGTAGTAATTTCAAAACGTTAGTAGGTATTCTGTTGTCTTTCTCCATTTAATGTGGCCATAGTTAGAGCCACTGACACCATTCACTGTTATGCTGATTCTTCACACCTGAGCCCACTCATGAGGAAGAAGGATGCTATGCAAACTTGTGTACGTTAGAATAATGCTACCTTTTCTGGATTTGGACACAGCAGCTATTTTGCTGAACATTATTGTTCCAGAGTCAGCTTTTGCTTATCTTTCCATAAACTTGGTGTCCTAGGCACATTTAAGTACGAGTATTGCTTCTTAGGTGAAGTTCTTTCCTATTTGGAGTTTGGTCAGGTTTTCAAATGTGTGGTATGGTTTCTCTTGCAGGCATATAATTCAGTCCTTAACTATTGCTTGATAACAAGAACCTTATACATTTCCGTGTCCTCTAGAAATCACTGATCCTTTATACTTGGGAGATTCCCTTGAATTACTTGAGTCCTTTGTGAAAGAAGAGTCAATGGAGGTATCAGATATTTCTAGTTCTTTTGTACCACATGTAGATTCTAGATTGCCTCTGCTTCTCTGACTTGGACATGGAATTGTCATTGGCCTGACCAGTAGCTAAGTTAATTTCTGTGAGTATGTAGGTGGTCAAGTAGGTTTTGAGGTAAACTAGTGACCTTTTAAAAAAAATTTATTAGTATTTATACGAGTACATTGTAGCTGTTTTCATACACACACCAGAAGAGTGTATCAGCTCCCATTACAGATGGTTGTGAGCCACCATGTGGTTGTTGGGAATTGTACTCAGGACCTTTGGAAGAGCAGTCAGTGCTCTTAACCACCTGTGATCTTTTCCTGGCTCAAAACATACAGTACATAGTGCTTTGCTTGAATTGTGTTTTACACACTTACTTTGGGTGACATGAGAAGCCTATGTAATTTGCCAGAGGAATAGAAATTGAATTAGCTCAAATTGTTCATAATTTCATGAGATGTTTAAAAGATGTTGGGATAAACTTGATGTTTGTGTTACTTCCAAATCCGTATGCTGAAATCCTGACTTTCAGCATTTAGAAAGGAGTTTGGGGGACTAATTTAGGTAAAAGAGGGGTAAGTTTTTGTTTTTCTTTCTTAAGACAGGGTTTCACTATGTAGTCCTCAGGCACACACTGTAGATGGGACTGACCTCAGACTCAAAGAGACTCATCTGCTTTTGTTTCTCAAGTGCTGAAGTTAAAGATGGTATCCACCTGGGCCTGGGAAGCTCTAATTCTACAGGGGATCTTTGAGGACTTCTCCATCCTCCTCCCAACATGAGATGGAATGAGAAGTCGGCAGTCTGCAGGATGGAAAGGGTCTTCAGAACTGGCTGACTGGACACTTTTAACCTCTCATCTTTCAGACCTGTGAGAAGTATCCTTGTTGATCATAAGCCAAATAGTCTATGCACTTTGTTAGAGAAGTCCAAATGGACCAGGATGGAGATCATGTCCAAAATGTTTCTGTGGCCAAGTACTTTTGTGACCAAACAATTAAACATAGTTAATCACTGTTCTTAACTCAAAAGTACTTACCAAGAGGAAGGGTAGAGTAACAGTATTTTTAAAAATATTTATTTATTCTTGACTCAGAGGCCATTTGTTTCAGAGACATCTCCAACTGGTTAACAAAGACTGGTGACCTTAACCACACCTACTTGAGTTTAGACTCAGTCTCTCTCTCTCTCTCTCTCTCTCTCTCTCTCTCTCTCTCTCTCTCTCTGTATTGCTCTGGCTGTCCTGGAACTCTCTCTGTACACCAGGCAGGCCTCAACTCAGAAATCCACTTGCTTTGTCTCCAGAGTACTAGAATTAAAGGTATATGCCACCACTGCCTGGCTAGACTAATTTTTTTAAACGTTTATTTATTTTATTTACATGAGTACACTGTAGCTGACTTCAGACCCCAGAAGAGGGCATCGGATCCCATTACAGAATGTTGTAAGCCACCATGTGGTTGTTGAGGATTGAACTCAGGACCACTGGCAGTGCCCTTAACTGCTGAGCCATCTCTGCAGCTCAACTATTTCTTTAAAGAACAATAAAGTTGAGCTTTAATGGTTAATATTTAAGAATTTGCTGTCTTAAAGACAATAAGCCAGCACTTTGATTTGCTTGTTTGCTTTGGCCTTAGTATAATTTCTCAAGACTCCTCTACAAATTATACCAGATCTATTCACTCCAGACAGCCGAGAACTTTGGCTTTCACTCTCCCATATTTTGTCACAATTTTGTGCCTCCAAATAACTTTAGTTGGAAGGTTTTGTCACACTATTTCTAGCATATGGACTAGTACCCTTGGGTTAGCTTCCTATCATGCATTCTGCTTTATCCTCAATGGTGATGATCAAGGACCACATTTACCAGGATGCAGTTAGTTGTGTTTGAATACACTACTTGCCAAGACCAGAGGTCTTCATGGGGAAGTGGCATGAAAAATCATTATGTTCAAGTTCTGGTGTAAAAATAAAAGAGCTAAATATGGCCAACACTAACAACAATGCCTCCATTCTCCATCCCCCCCCAGAGAGTGGAAGTCCCCCCACCCGCCGTGTATCCCCCTAACCTGACACATCAAGTCATATGATGACATTTTATTATGATGTTTCTTTAGTTTTTGTTTAGATGACCTGTGTATTAGTGAACATAGGTATTGAAATTACCCACTATTATTGATTTGGATTTAATATGTGTCTTAAATTCTAGTAGTATGCTTTTTATGAAATTAGGGGCTCCAGAGTTTGCTGCATATTTGTTTAGGATTGTAATGTCTTCTTGGTTAATTGTTCCTTTGACTGAAATGAAATGTCCTTATTTGTTTCTTCTTGTTAGTTTTAGTCTGAAGTCTATTTTGTTAGTCTATTTGCTGCTATTAGGATAGTAGTACCTGTTTGCTTCCTGGTCTCATTTGCTTAGAATAGTTTATTTCCATCTTTACCCTTTAGGTTGGTGCTTAACTTTAAAGTTAAGATGAATTTCTTGTAGTAAACAGAAAGATGGATTTTGTTTTTTAATCCATTTTCCTAATCTGTGTCTTTTAATTCAGCAGTTAAACCGATTACTACTTTAAGTTATTAAAAATGTGTTACTTTTAATTATTTTTATGTTTTTTTGCTATTTGAATACTCAGTCTTATTTTGTGTTTCAGTGATTAGAACTTCTTTTGTTTTCTATGTAGAATATCTTGTCTATGTTTATCCCTCCTTCCTCCTCAGTTTGAAATATTGCTTCTAGTATTCTTAATAGGTGTGATTTGATGAATGTGAATTATTTGGTCCTGTGTACTGTGGAAAGTTTTTCCTTCTCATTCAAATATAGTAGACAGTTTTGCTGGGTACAATAGTATAGGTTGGCATCTCTCTTGGAGTTTCTACCACTGTGAGAAAACACAATGACCAAAATCAAGTTGAGGAGGAAAGAGTTTATTTCAGTGCAGTTCCACAGCATGGTCTACCACTGAGGAAAATCAGAGCAGGGACTCAAACGGCAGGAATCTTGGGGCAGGAGCTTTTGCAGAGGCCATGAAAGAATGCAGCTTACTAGATTGCTCTCCATGGCTCAGCCTGCTTTCTTATGTCTCTCAGGACCATGAGCGGAGGGATGAGCTGGACCCTCCCACATTAAGCATCAGTCAAGAGAATGTACCTCATGCCAGCCTTGTGGAGAGGATATGTTCTCAACTGGATTCCCCTCTTCCTTTGTCTCATGTCAAGTTAATATAAAAGCTAGGCAGCATGGCAAAGTCCCTTAAAATGTGGCATATATTGCTCCAGAGTCTTCTGGCTTTTGATATTTCTATTGCTAAACCTAGTATTATTCTAACAGAATTTTCTGTCTTTTCATGATGTCTCTAAATTTCTAAATGTTTTTCCTTTATGTTTGCACTGGTAAAAATGTTTCATATTCTTTGCTTGTTTGGTCTAGTTCCTTGACTGTACACTTAATTCTTGATAGTTCATCTTTTATTTGACCCAGTCTACTCATAAGAGTTTCCTCATTGATTGTTTGTTTCTTTGTTCTCTTTCTTTCTTTTTTGTTTTGTTTTGTTTCATTTTTTATTAAGACATGGTTTTTCTGTGTAGCCCTGGCTGTCCTGGAACTTGTTCTGTAGACTAGGCTGGCCTCTAACTTCTAGAGATCCAGAGGCCTCAGCTCCACTGAGTGCTGGTATTAAGGGTATGCACTGCCTCTGCCTGGCTTCCCCTGAGTTCTATAATGAGTTTTGAACCCAATTCTATCTTCATTTCAGTTTGAGTTAGTTTTATCCAATATTTCTGTCTCCTTCTGGATTGTCTTCTTTATGTTTATATTTTCTTGGTAGACATTCAGGCATTTATTGCTATTCTTTTTAAGTTTATTGAGCTGTTTGTACAAGTCTTTAAAAAAAAGAATTATTTTATTTTATATGTATGGATGTTTTGCCTGTATGTATGCTTTTTACCATGTATATACATAAGGAGCCCAGAAGAAAGCATTGGTTCCCCTGTAACTTGTGTTACAGTGGTACCTAATGAAGGACTGAGGGTTGGGTACGGTGCAGGCAAGTAAGGGTCCAAAAATTCAGCAGGTTGAGTCTCCTCCCCAGATGTAGGTGCTGGGTTACTATCTACTGGGTATGGTGCAGGTGGGCTAGAATCCAGGTGACTCACTAGAATGGACCAACACATATAATATACAACAAGGGTCAAGTCTGGATGTTGGGATCCATACAGGTATAGCAACTGAGTATTGTACTTGATATTGCAAATCACAAGACATGAAACCAAGGCCTGTGTGCAACTAGGACCAAACCTTGGAGAAAGGGAGAGGCTGGAAAAATATGCTGGGCCAGCTCACATGATCTGGCTTAGAAATCTTCTTTCTCTTTCCTTAGTGCTCTGATTGTAGGGATGTGCTACCATGCCTAATCAAAAAATATTATCACATATTCAATTGCACAAAAATAATAGATTTCATTTTTTCATTTTCATGTGTATGTGTAATATGATTTTATGTACATTATGTTTTTTGAAAGCCCTGTTTTATTTTTATTTTCCCTTTTGCTTAATTGGCCAGTTGGGTAGATGAATTTTTTTTAATTAAAGATATTTATTTTGTATGTATATGAATACTTTGCCTGCATGGCTATCTGTGCATCATGTATATGTCTGGTAGAACATATACCAGAAATGTATAAGTACATTTACATATTGTGGAAGTTAGAAGAGGGCTTGGGAGCTATTAAGGCTTGAGTTACAGATTGTTGTGAGCCACCATGTGAGTGTTGGGAATCAAACCTGGTGCCTATGGAATAGTAGCCAGTACTCTTAATTGCTGAGCCATCTCTCCAGCCTGCTTAATTTTATTTTATATTTTATTTATTTATTTATTTATTTATTTATTTATTTATTTATTTATTGGTTTTTCAAGGCAGAGTTTCTCTATGTAGTCTGTCTGTCCTGGAACTTACTCTGTAGAGTGGGCTAGTCTTAAATTCAGTGATCCACCTGCTGCTCCCTCCCCAGTGCTGGGATTAAAAGCATGGACCACCATGCCCAGCTCTTTATTTCAATTATGTGTAGTGAATATGTACATGTGTGTGCCCAATGAAGTCAGAGACATCTGATCTCCTGGAGCTGGACAGTTGTGAGCTTCTTAACATGAGTGCTGGAACTTGAACCCGAGTCCTCTGCCAGAGCGGTGTGCACTATTAATGAGCAACCGTACCATCTCTCCACTCCCTTCATTGTGCTATGAGTTGCTGTACTGAGGACTGCCCCAGTCTGTTTTTGAAAAGATTTTTCTCATTTTATTATTTTAATGTGTAAGGTAAAATCACTGCAGCTATTTCTCTTAAATATATATTTCTTTCCAAATATTTACTTTTAGAGTCAATTTTGAATTTCATATCATTTACTGCCTACAAAACCACATTATTTTGGTTGTTGGGTTAAAAGATAGTATTGTATTTCATTAAATTGTGAAAACTTTTTCAATTGAGTGGCATGAATGGAACTAGCTTGAAAAAGACTTTAGAATTAATGACGCTCACCAGAATGGTACTGACTGGCGGGAAGGTTACCTGTCACATTTACAGTGTGCACATCCATATACGTGGGCTGGAAGAGACAGGAAAAGGTGGGAAGTTTTTCTTATAATTAAACATACGCTAGTAACAGACTGAAATGCATTTGCTTCTCAGTTTACAACAGTGGACCACCAAAAGAAGGGGGCAACTCCTGGGAATGTTTGTCTTTGACAACAGTGAGTAGGAAGGTAGTGAATCTCACTTCTTCCATGACAAAAAACGTGACTCAAATTCATATTTCTAAAAATACTCAAGATTTTGTTACACAAAGCCTTCTTAAATTCTTTTGCAAACTTCCCTGAAAGAGACCATTACCCCTTAGATGTCTGCTGAGAACTGGTTTATGATGATAACCACATAGGAATAGGTTCCTGCTTTAATCAGATTGTTTTCCTTCTGTCTTCTGCCTCCATGGCTCCTCCACCACTTCCCACCCTCCCTTTGTCTTCCTGCATACTTCATGGCAGCCGCTCTCTCTTCATGCTCCTGCCTCAACCCCAACCTCAACAGAATACAGCTGTGTACTATGCCCCCCCCCCTTGAGATACATTTCAGAGGTTAGATAAAAGGCTTAAAGTGCACATTGTTCATATGCCATTTAAAACAATGCCATATTTCTTAAAGAAAAATGAAAAATATAACCAAAATGTTTGTTTACAGAGTATTTTATAAGTATAATGGAAAAACAGAGTAGGGTCCTGTGCATTCATCTCCTTCCACGAACAGCAGTGAAGTCACAACTCAGCTTATTTCTTGCACGTAAGTCATTTTGAGAAAATGTTCTTCTCTGCTTACTATCATTCATATGTTCTAATATTATAACTCTGGTGTGGATGTGTGATACATGTGTGTGTGGCATATGCACATGAGTGTACATGTGTGTCCACCCTTGAATGTCTAGGTGCAGGTTAGAGATTTCCTCTATCTCTCACTGAACCTATTTCAGCTGGATTGACAGGTCAAAAGCCAGCTGGGACCCACCCATCTCTGCTACCCTGGCCTTACAGGCACACACCTTCAATGTCCAGCCTCTACATTGTGGTTGGAATTTAAACTCAGATTATAGGGCTTTTACAGCAAGCCTTGGCCCATTGAGCATTCTCTTTCACTCCCATGGTGACAATTCAATGATTATAAACATTTTCTTGCTGAGTCAGAGTATTAAAAAAAATGTTTTTCTCCTCCATGTTTACATTCATGTGGAGTTACAGAAACTGCTTGCTCTGTAGAAGAGAGTGGTGCTGATCTATTCACATGGACACCTTTCCTGCGGCTCTGTCCTTCTATTGCTTCTGACTTAGCTATATCCAGTGTGTTACTGCCAGCTATTTTCCAAAGGATAAGAGAGAGCTGTGTTTTTAGGTGGTGCTTTAACAAAAAGTCTTGGCTGTCCTTTATCCAGCTTCCTGTTTTTGCACAGAAGGCGAAGACTGGTAGCCACAGAGCATGTTTGACCCCTAGAAATATTTTACCCCCACTCTACTGTTTTTGATGAGAATAATGAGCAGCAGAGGACTTGGCTCTTAAGGAGACACTTCCCTGAGTACCACCTCTTTGTGTTTTTACTGTCTCAGTTGTGTGCACACAATGGAGAGAATAGCCCAGGAGACCCTTTAGCTAAGCTGCTATTCCATCTCTCTTTGGCAAAGCAGGAAAATCTGTGTTAGGTCTTGCCTTATGGCAAATTCAGATCTCCAGTTGTTCTTTTCCCACACTTATTTAAGCTTCCTTGCATATATCTATGGGCACAAAGAAAGCCTGAGGGTCTCCTTCTGAGTGTGAGATACTTTTATATATTGAGGCCCTCTGGTCCTGCCTCTAGCAGCTACAAACAAACAAACAAACAAACAAACAAACGGCCTCTTGAGCTGAATTCTGCAGTAGATACTGGTTCATGGCCAGGAGACAAGAAGGAATATCAGAATGGCAAGTGTGTGCTCTGTCTCTTCCAGAGGTGGGTGATATTTTGTAATTCTGGGGTATGGGGGGGTTGGTACATTGACTTCTTGTGTAATCTTTTAAAATTAATTGTTAAAAAGAAATTTAGCTGGGCAAAGTGACTGATTTTGTCTGAAGACCAATTTTACAATTGTAACATGGTTAGAAAAGAGTTGAGTAGTTCTGATGAATTTGGAGGAATTACTTAAAAGATAAAAATATTACTTGGATCTTAGGAAAGTACTTGTAGAATGTGGAAAGTATTACATTAATGTCTTAGCATCATGCCTTGTTACAAGGCATCTAACTATGGCTTGCCTTGATGTAGTTTTGTAACTTTTTTACTTCATGTGTCAGTATTCAGACTGATCTGAATGCTTCATGGGAAATGAAATATTTAAGTAAAATGAAATGTGTTTATGGTTCTCAGAAATCCATGGCTTATGCTTCTTTCAGCTATTAATCTTCCACCCAAATATAGGATGATCAGAATGCAGTGACCATGAGGAGAGATAACCCAACACTGACTCCTGTTATCAGCAGAGCAGATCTGGTCAAGAAAAGCAAGATTCTTGGCTGGGTCTGGTGACATGAACCTGTAATCCCACCTATTCTGAATGCTGAGGCAAGGTTTCAAGGTGAAGGCCAGACTGGGTCATTGTGATACTTTGACTAAGAATGACCGCCATAGGCTCATATATTTGAAGGCTTAGTCATTAGGGAGTGGCACTACTTGAGAAGAATGACCTTTTTGGAGTAGGTGTGGCCTTGTTGGAGGAAGTGTATCACTGAGTGTGGGCTTTGCAGTTTTGAAAGCCCAAACCAGGCCCAGTGTCATTTTCTTTTCCCAATGTCTATTGATCAAGTTGTAGAAATCTCAGCTTTTTCTCTAGCACCATGCCTGCCTTTCTGCCACCATACACCCCACCATGATGATAATAAAATAAGCCTTGGAAACTGCAAACAAGAGCCAATTAAAAGCTTTCTTTTATAAGAGTTGCTGTAGACATGGTGCTCTTCATACCAACAGACCACTGACTAAAACAGCAATTTAGTGAGACACTTCTTTTGAAAAATAGTTTTTTATTAATTTTTGAGAATTTTATACAATCATATAATATATTTTTATCAACTTCATCCCCACCACCCACTAACTCCTTGAGGACCTATCTTAAAGCAAAACATAGGAAAGGGCTTCAGTGTGCGTTAGAATAGAGAAAACAGTAAAACATGCTAAGCAGAGGTAAATGCTATTATACACTCTAGGTTTAAGGACAGGAATTCAGAGAGACAGACACCCTTGAGAAAAGAATCGTTGTGTGATCCTAATGTTTGCATGCAAGCTTATTAAGAAAATCACACTACAATGGTTTCACAATAATAAACACACATACATACACATATACATATGCAAATGTGAGTGCACACAAAACCCACAAGTGTGCTCATGTACACACACACACACACACACACACACACACACAATTTTGTGACTTTTAAACTTACATTGCTCAAAAGATGTAATTTGCAACCAGATTCAAAGACTAAGCAAAGTTTAAAAGTACAGTTTAAAACTTAAATGAGATGTTTTACGTATTGCTACTATCTTAAGTAACTGCCTAATCTGACATGGTAGTGAATGCCTATAATCTGAGCCTTTAGAAGTAGAGGCAGGAAGCTAGAGATATGTTTCAGCAGTTAGGAGCACTGACTGCTCTTCCAGAGGTTCTATGTTTGATTCTTATCACCCACTGATAGTTTTATTTTTTTAAGAAAGTAATAATCTGCCAGCAGTAACTAAGAATTTTAATATTCTATTGTCAAATGTGAATAGAACATAAACAGAAGTTCAACGAGGCAGGGGATAAACAATTAAATACAATAGAAATATAAACATAGTATTGTTCTCAGTTTTTTTTGTTTATTATTATTTTTTCTTAACATTTTTATTAATCATTTTATTAATTTACATCTCAAATGATATCCCCCTTCCAAGTTTTTCCTCCACAAATCCCCTAACCTTTCCCCTCTCTCCCCTACCCTTTGCCTCTATGAGGGTGCTCCCCCACCCACTCACCCACTCCTGCTTCACCACCCTGACATTCCCCTACACTGTGCATCAAGCCTCCACAGAACCAAGGGCTTCTCCTCCCATTGATGTCAGACAAGGCCATCCTCTGCTACATATGTATCTGGAGCCATGGGTCCCTCCATGTGTACTCTTCAGTTAGTAGTTTAGTCCCTGGGAGCTCTGGGTGGTCCAGTTAGTTGATATTGTTCTTCCTATGGGAATTCCTATTGCAATCCCCTTCAGCTCCTTCAGTCCTTCCCCTAACTCTTCCATTGGGGTCATCGTGAGCAGTCCGATGGTTGGTTGTGAATACACTCACAGAGATCCACACGCCTCTGCCTTCTGAGTGTTGGATTAAAGGCATATGCTACTATGCCCAGCCAAAAATCCTGTTTATAAACAAAGTTGCAAGACTGATTTTTAGATGTAGGGATGAGAGGAATGTTAGTTACTATGGTTACATTTAAGTATACAAATATTCTGGTACTAAGCACAGTTTACTTGGTGACTTTGGCATACTTCTTTGAGGCAGGAAAAGGGAAAGCTGTCTTTGTCATTTGTGGGACAGTTAAACCATGCCAGGAAGCTTGGTAAGGTATCCAAGACCTGGAGTCTTGATGGGTACACACCTGAGACCTAGGCGACTCCCTTCTCCCTGCTGGATTCCTGGCCTGGATGGAACATGTGCTATACTCCTCACATAAGGAACCATGACCTGTGATCACATAGGCCCAGAACAGAGTTCTCCATCCTAATGAGGTACCTACAGACCCTGAGGGCTTAGTCAATGAGCTTCCCTTCCCAGACATTTCTCCCTGCAAAAGTTATTTAATCTCGGGTCCACCCTGAGAAGTTGGTACAGTATGCACAAATTTTCCACCATGAACAGCCAATGAATGATATGGATAAACATGGAGGGTCTCTTTCATCTACTACCACTATGGAGAATGTGCAGAAGGTTCTACAGGGCCATAGTTAAACCTCCCTAGAAGGCCTCTCCGTGCTTATAACCTGCCTCTGCTAAGCTAAGGACAATCACCACTGAGCTAAGTTGGAGTTTCTCCCCGAAGCCCTGGGCTAGAAGCTATCCTTAGCCTCCCTCCCCCTCCAGCCCCCCAACTCCTGACTCTTCAAGCTACTCCAGAACCAGCTCCAGCCTCTCCTTCACCTCAGACTGTGCTTTCCCATCTCTGGAGTGGTGTCTTGGCATTTCCCTGTCCCTGAAGTCCAGCTGGAAGTGTAGTCAAAACTCTCCAAGCTGCCCTGAGGCAGGCCAAACATGGGGGTTGGAGGTTGGGGTGAGGGGTTGGGGGATGGGTGGAGTGGTGCACAGTCATTTGTATGGATGTCTTGGATGTTAGTGTCAAACGCAACCTACTTCCCTTCCCATACCTCTCTCTAGTTTTCTCTCTTTCTTCCCTGCTTCCAGAACACCTTTTTACCTTGAAGCTTGACTTAGATTAGAACATTGAGCTCCATGGTTGTATCTGAAACTTGTGAGGAACAGAATTTGAAGTTTTCATGAATTTTTAGAATAAATAGGAGTCTTCACCATGCTATCTTTGGTGCTGGGGCCTGAACTCTCTCCAGAGCCCTTCCATGCTGGTTTTCATTTGTCTCTCCCCCCATGGCACTGATAACTCTTTCATTAAAGTCTGTATTCTCTAACACTCTTAGTGTCTGTTTTGTACTTCCCATCTGTGGCTTTTCAGATACAAGTATGCCTACTACATGTGCTTCCTTGGGAATTTGTGACACATCTGTGTGTTGACATGAAGTAGTCAATTGCCCATTTTTCTTACCCAACGATGCTGACTTCTTGAGTGTAGTCGTTTTACCTTGGCACCTGCCGTTTTCATATGAAATTTCTGGGGAATTGGAAGTATACCACGGCTACATTACTGTGTGACATTAAGGGCACATATAGCTGGGAAGCCAGCCCATGTTCACTTTCCAGGACTAGTGCCTCCCTCTTCTGCAAGGAACTCCTGTAACATCCAGCTGGCTCTCAGGATGTAGCTTGTGCTTGCCAAAGTATATGCAATAAAGTAGGGGTTTGTAATCAAATATGCTGGTAAAATGCTACATCAGATGCTATTCTCTTAGAACTCATAGTGTGTGTTAATATAATAAGGTCTTTGAGAAATCCTGCAGTAAAGATCCTGCCCCTCTGCATTTGATTTAGTGTTTACAAGGCTTATTTAACCTTGGAAGCTACAAGTTGTCCTTGTTTATTCTACCTTTTGGGATTCTTGTTCAAAAGAATGCTTTTGTTTTTATTTTAACCTTAGGCTTTTTCTTGTTGTGACACAAAAGATGACTTAATTTAAAAAATGCATTTAAAACTGTCATAATGATACCAATTGCTTTGCACCCTAACTTAGAAATAAAATGTGTTTAAGCAAAATAAGCATTTTCTCCTGTGATGAACTTCACATCCGGTGCTAATTAGTTAGCAAAAATGAGTTATGAAGGCTGAAGAGAAATGTACACATATGTTATTTCAGGTGTTAAGGAGGCTCATAGAGCTTTTGGTGTCACATTCTTTGAACTTTATTTTGAAGTTTTATTATAAGCATGGAATGAAGGCAGGCTGTGATAGAGAACCAACACCGAGGCATATCTACTAAGTTACCATTAACTTAGGTCTGTCACAAGGGAACTACAACCAGTTAGAAACGAATAAACAAAATGTCATTAATAGCATAATTATTTGATGGACTTCAAGCTTCTGCTTTCTCAGGGTTTTACTGTGGACCATTCAATCCAGAGCTTTTTAGGGGGAAGACTCCATCTCTTTTCAGACTATAATCATATGATAATCTAGGTGACCCCATTGTCCTATACAGATCTCTTGTTAACCCTCTATTGTCCAAGGATTTCTCTGAATTGTTTTTGGTATATTTAGTTTCCGCTGGATGGAACTTATACCCTCAGTTGGACAAGAATGTGAGGGCCATTGTCGTCTGCATCCGTGTGCCTTCTGCCCACCTCTGGCTCACTGCATTCTCATTGCTGGTTCTGCCCTGCAGAAGTATTGTCCACAGTGCCACCCTTTCTCTCCTATCCAAAGGGCTGTTCGCTCTGATTAAGTTTATCACAAGTTTATGAACAACTGCTCTTTGTCCAACATTAGGCTAAAAGCAAGGAAATGGAGATGACACAGTTCCCTGATCTTTTAAAGTGAATTACATATGGGGAAACAGACAAACAAATGAATCATTTTAATATAAGGTGGAAAGTGATGATACAGTTTAGTGTTTCATCAGACATAAAGATAACAGGCAAGGAAAGTCAGGGAAGCTTTCCCGGAGACAATGACTTGAGCCTGGAATGGCAAGTGAGAAGTAAGCACCCCACCCTGGCAAGGCTCAAGAAACAACACAAAATAGGACTGAAAAGAATGTAAGAGCAGGAGGGTTGGGAGGAGTGTTATGAAACAGTCTTCTAGATATGACATGACCATTATACTCATGAACTCATAGAGCCGTGCATACCTGTGTCAGCTGTCATTCTGGCATGTATGGGGAAGGGGTTGTGATGTGCCATCCCTAGCTGAGGAGTCACCAATTGCCTACTTGGAGAAGGGAGGGCTATTTTTCTTTAGGATTGTGGCTGCTGGTAGGTTGCCCATATTCAGGTAGATGTCCTCACATCCGTGTGCATACAGAAAGCACTAATTCATTTCAGTGCCGTATAAAAATATAAGAGGACATGAAGAGGTGAGGAGGACATGTTGGGAGGATAAGAGGAAGGAATTAGGGTGGATATGATAATGATACACGGAATACAATATGAAATTGTCAAGGAATAAATAAAAATATTCTAAAAGAATAAGCAAATGAATTGGGGCCCTCTATTGAGGACACGATTTCTAGGTAGAGGAAAGAGTGAGCTGTGGAAATTTTTGGTGCAGCAGAAGTATGGACTTTGCTGGTAAGGATGGCAGGAATAGCACCCTTGGATCTTGTTTGCAGAGTGACTTGGCTCAAGAGAATGGCAGCCTTTAGTTATGCTAGGACCCAACTGTAGCAAGGAGGAAAGTAATCCTGTCATCTAAAAATGCCACATAGGGCAAAGTGAAGTCCCCCAGTCCCCTGGGATATTTCCCCATTTTCCCTCTGTACTGGAATAAGCTGTACTTTATGTGATGACTGTTCATATTAGACAGCATGCTGTAGAGCACATAGAAAGCACTGTCGGATAGCTGCATGCTGTACGGAGATATCCCGGCGACAGCACTGAGATGTCAACCGTACAGTTTAACCTTGACTTCACAGGTGTTTTTCTCATGGACGGACACCACCTTCAATGCTGGGTGCATGTTATTGAAAAACACAGAGAGCTTCTTGTTGCCCTGTGCAAAGGAGAATTGACACAATAATTGTGATGTTATCACGAACAGAAGGGAACTCTGCTATGGGAGGAAAGTCTGATTAATAATGCTATTTTCAAGTATAAGTGGCAATGTGAGCAAAAGAAAGTATTTCCAAAGAGGATACTGGGCTAGATGCTAATTACTCTGCAGCCACACTCATTAGTGTCAGGATATCCTATTATAAAGAAAGGCCAGAACTGTGGAAAGTTTATCTTAGGAATGGTCACTTTTATATGTGACTGAAATTTCTAATAATAAAAAATAATTTTGTAAGAGATTAAATTGTTTATCAAAGTCTAGGAATATTTTAACTTAGGGCTCCATCTGTCAGTAGGGGAGCTGCAGTGTGGATTCTCAGGGGTTAGGCAATTCTGCCAGAAGCTCACTAACTGCAGCTTGTGACAAATGGCTGACCCCTAAGGCCACCAACCCTGGCTGCCTGGTGTTCTGCTCGGTCCCTGCCTAGTAGTTTCTATTCTCTTACCTCTGACTAGACCACTCTTCTAGCCTGAGGCAGGTATTTTCATTATGGTCCATAATTAAGTTGAATAGACTTTGTAATTGAACAAGCATCATACACTGGGGACTTTTGATGGGCTTAGCTCATCAGGATTTCAGAGGGCTGTGTGAGGGAGAGGGAATGGTGGGGGCTGGCAACGCTTGCTCACTTTTACAGGCATTTGTTCACACAGATTAGGCATCAGTTTGTGAGACTAGGATTTCAGTTCTCTATAGTACAAATTATGAACAACGATGGCTAAATCCAAACCAAACCAAACTTCCTGATTTGCAACTGAGCTTCCTTGAACATAGCTTATGAGGCAAGCTGCTCTTGTGTCAGGACGCTCTTCTCTGCATGTTTCATGGACACCAGGACTTAAGTGGAATGAGACAGTCTCTGTCTGGTTAGGAACATGTGGTGAGAGCAGGGAAGAGGCAAAGCTACATGTCTTTGCCCTCTTCCCAGGCTAATTATTTGCTTACATTCTCCATCCATCAAGTCTTTAGCCTGTTCACCAGTGAATGATGAGACACTTTCCAGCGAGACTGTTACTCAAAATATTGTGAACAATGAATAAAGTTTAATGAATTGCTTAGTCAAGCGGGAAAGAAATGAGGGATGTATAGTGAGTGAAGTGAGCAGATTTATTACTGCTAGATCAATATGATTTTCTTTATAATACACAAGAGGTAGCATGAATCACCTCAATAGAGGAAGATATATCTAGGATGTGGGTTAATTTATATTTCAAATCCGCATATTTGTATTACCAAGAGGTCGTAGTGCCATACTTTATTCATTTAGAGCCATTGGTAAATGTTTCTTATTACTTGAGTGCTAGCAAATAATTATTTTATTTCTAAAATATAGTTTGATGTCAACACACATGTGCATCAGTTAAAAGAACAGTATGAAAAAGACACATGATTGAACCAGACCTCATGAGAGAGGCAGAGGGTGGCTGAGGAGACCAGTAGGTTTTGGTCACTATATTATTTATCTTTCTTTTGCTTTAATATAATATGTAAGACAATAGATTTAAATGTAGGAAAGATGTATCTTATCTCACACTTTCAGAATTTCAGTTCTTAGACACAGTCCTGTTGCCTTAGGCCTGAAGCAGCATAGTACAGTGTGGTAGAAGTTTACACTGGAGGGGACCATGGCAACTGGAAAGCAAAAGAGAGAGAAGGAGGAGGGACCACAGTTATTCTATCCCCTTTCATAGGCATTCCCCAAATGACCTAATCCCCTTTTACATGGCCCTACCTCCTAAAATTCTCACTGTCTCTCAACAACAGGCCAGTGACAAGCCTGTGACACACAGATTTTTGGAAAAATTTCACATTCAAGTGTAACACCCCAGTGGGATGAAGGAATTCAAACAAGTGTGAACTCTAGGATAGCTGGGAACCCAGTTCTAAGTTCAACACTGCATGTATTTTTCAGGTGAAGGGATCATGGCAAGCCACTGGCCAAAGAAGGAGGTAGTGGAGTTCCAGGTGTGAAGACCATCCATAAGATGGAGATGCCAGGCAGGTGCTGGCTGTTGTTTCAGAAAGGATAAGAGCTGAGGTGGCACAGGCTGATGAAGAATATGCCTACAGAAGGATTGCATGTTGTCTTTGAAGGTCTGAAAAACCTTGGATGTGGAATTAAATGTTGATTGGGAATTTGGGGAACATATAAGAGGTACCTCTATATTATAAATAGTGGAGTTACAATTAAGGTGGCTCAAAAATTGAAATAGATAACAAAGCCTTACAAATAATATCTGTGCCAGGAAATGCTTAGGAGTGTCCCCTATAATTACACTCACGGGTCTAATTATCACAAAACGATGAAAAAAGCTCACATGTCCTCTGACGTGTGCTTTTAGGACTGGGTCTTTTTAAAAACCTGGAGTCTGTACTGGTTTAAGAAGTTCTTTGCTTTTACTTAAAAGAGCACACATAGAATATCTGTGACTTACAAAAGGGACTTTACTAAAATGGTACAGTGTGTGGTAATAGATGTGGTAACTGATCTGACCGTGGTCATATATATGCATGTCAAATCACATTGTGTGTCGAGAATACACAGGATTTGTATTTATCAGTTAGACCTCAATAAAACTGAGAAAAAAAAAACCTCTCAAGACATATGAGTTATCAAAACAAATTTTGGGGGTTGCTTATAGTAGTGGTAGGAAAGAATGAGTCACAAATTTCAATGTAACCAAGTAGATTAGCATCCATCTGTGTGTTTTCTCTCGGGAACTCCTGCTCGTGCTGTCCTGACAGTACAGTTGCTAAAGAGAACGCTTTCTGTTAGAAAATAGTCTGTGCAGAGCACAGAAAGAATGGGCATCATCTATTTAGGATCAGTCCCTAAAACCTAGGCCACTCTAGATCTTCTGTTAACTCAAGAGATTTGAACGTTTTCTTGTGATCTTTGTGACTTATTATGCTATTAGTTTATCATTGGGCAGCTAGGAAGCAATTTTATCATGCATAATGAATGCCGTACTACTTTACAAACACACCATGCTTTAACTTCCGGTGATCTGGGGTTGCAGGCAGTGTAAGGCATGATTGTACAAATGGCTACAACACACACACACACACTGCATGCATTTTAGTCTGGGAGTCCCAGAACGGACTGAAGAGCAGGTGGTGAATTTCTTATACAAAATTTAATAGCCAATTTCTGTACCTATTCTTACCAAAATGTCGACAATCATAGGACTCTTCTGATTCTCATTGCAATGTAAATTTATATATTGTAATATTTGTTTTGAAAATTTATATACTGGCTCACCATATGAACATGTTCTCATTGCCTACTTGGGCCTTTGAGCAATTTGCAGTCTTTTGTTAGCAAATAAAGGCCCTCAGAGCCTCCTATTTTGAGCCCAAGTTTACCAGCTGCTATCCACTACTGGGCCTCATTAGGGGCCTGCTGCTCTGCTGAGAACCACAGCACATGCTACACCCTCTCTTGTCTACATATTAGCCTGTTGCTGCTCTTTAAATTACCTGATACAAAGGCTTGCTCTATTTCTCCACAGAGAGCTCCCACTCCTGTTCGGTTTGAAGAGCCTCTATATCATGATCTCTCAAACTAATTAAGGTTCGTGGGCAGGCCACAGGTTGGTTGCTACAGAGGAACCTTCCTGAAGCCTGATATCCATGAGTGTTTTCCTTTTTCTTTTTTCCCCCCTCTCCCACACCCCTCCTTTTTTTCTTTTGCAGAAAATTACTACTGCTGGATCTCATGTTCAAAAGCCTACTTGTTAAAATGCGAAAATGCTTCCTTTTATTGATCCGGAGATATAAGGGATTGCACATTTCAAAAATATGAATTAAAATATTTGAAATAAAAATATAAAGTATTTACAAGGGTTAGGCTAGTAAATAACTGGGAAAGTATTTCCATAAATAACAGATTAGGCCCAGAATTTATGCTAATTAATTAGTACCTAATTTTGTAATTTATATTTTTAAACAAAAACATGAAAACTTTTCCCAACAAATTTTAGGAGATTTGTTTGTAGTTTAATGCATTAGGAAATGGATTAAATAGAGTCTGTTTCTTATGCCAAATTATCAAAAGAAAATGTCAAGTTTCCTGGGAAGAGAATTTAATATCTTTAGTTACAAATTTGGAGAAGCATGTTCCTCTGCAGACATTTTTTTCCTTTCTTTCTTTTTACAAAGTGAGTTAATGAAATCCCGTGTCAGCACAAAATGTAAACGGAGTGATGCACCATTAAGAACTATGATTAACGGAAGGACTTGATCATGTGGTAAACTCCTCTCATAAATATAATCCAGCTAATGGAAACTTCTGGCACACTGTGAGAGGCAGCCAGGTTTGACTTAGGAAGTAAGGTCTGGCTTGCCAGCCTCCTGCACTTATCAATACATCCCGGTCTTTCATACCTGCTCATTTTGTGGACCCTGGAATGTTGTTTCTTTCTCTACTTTCCTCTCATTTCTCCTTGCTGTTAATTGCCTTTCTGTATTTTATGAGAATCATATTTATTTATTGAAATGTGCCTTTCACATTTATGCCTTTTCTAACATTCTGGGGAAAATCACATTATTACCTGATCTTTTCTGTTTAGAACTTCCACCAGTCTGGCTGGATACTTTCTTTCCCACTACAATAGAAAGAACAAGAATACCTTTGATTACCCAACTTCAAATATGCTAGGTAACACTTTGAATGACTTACATGTACTTAGTTTGTGGGTATATACAGCATTTTGTCTATGATAGCTTAATAAGGACAATATGTCATCAAACATTGTTATATACGGGCAAGATATTCTGACTAAGAAGTTTTTAATGTATTAATTAAATAAATAATTCCTGAATCATGTTTATTTACATCTGTCAGTGAAGAGGTAGTTTCTTTTCTTCTGTTTGTGAAGCTTTAGAGAGACAGCTTTTGGATAAGCATGGCAGTGAAGAATATTTATTTCATACTATGCAAACATGGGTTCAAAAAAAACACTTTCCAAAATGGCTGTTGACAAGGACAGAGACTGGCAGCTTCAGCTGTGACTGTGGTATACAAAGTAGCTCAGCAAATGTTGATCAGAAAGGAACTTTTAGGGGCTTATGAACTCTGTTGTGTCCTGTGACATGGCTGAGTAGGCATGGTGTAGGAGTAGATGGTGTATCTATTCCTGGAAGATGGCCCTTATATATTAATTAAAAAATATCTACTAAGAGATTACTATGCATCAGGCATTGTTTTAGGTGTGTTCAGGGCAACAACAAAAATGCAAATATGTCTTCATGTAGCTCACAGGCTGGTAAAAAATAGAGACAAGCAGAAATTACCCTCTGTGTGCTAATTGGAGTGATCATGGCCAAAAGCAAAGTGTACTGAGAAGACAGATTGGTCCTGCAGGTAGCAGAAATCATCAATGTTTGGGCTGGAGAAAAAGGCCTGGGGACTTTGGCCTTCACTCTGGTACTGGGAATTTTGGGTCTGGAAGCATCAATTTTCACCTGCAGTTCTAGAAACAACTATTGCTGCTGTTATCTTAGAATTTAAGTCTCTTCTACTCTTCTTACTACACCAAAGTCCTAGTGTGATGTTGCTTGCTTGGTGTACAACAGCACATATGCCATTTGAAAGTAACCTGTGGACCGCATCGGAGTTGTGTTGGTGTATCTTAAAGCAAGGCCTGGGGCTAGAGGTATGACTTGGAGTTCAAGAACACTGATTGCTCTTTCAGAAGATCTGGGTTCAATTCCTAGCACCCACTTGGTAGCTCACAACTATCTGTAACTACAGTTCCAGGGGATATGATACCCTTTTCTGTCCTTTGAAGGCACTGCATACAGATACATATGAATGCAAAACATGCATACACATAAAAATAAAATGAGGGAAATGAGGTTTATTTCTACACAAATTAAACCACTCTCTCTTGAAAAAAATTAGCAAAAACTCAGTGAAACTTTCTAGTAACTAGAGTACATTTTAACATGCCCCTAGCTGTTTTCAGAAGGCCTTCCTTTCTTCCCTCCCTTACCTCTCTGCTTCCTTCCTTCCTTCCTTCTTTCCTTCCTTCCTTCCTTCCTTCCTTCCTTCCTTCCTTCCTTCCTTCCTTCTTTCCTTCCTTCCTCCTTTTTTCCTTTTTCCCACCCCCTTGACACAGGATCTTACTATGTAGCTCTGGTTGGCCTTGATGACTGGTGGATGACTCCCTGTTTGTCTTGGCTGTTGGTTTTTTTTTTCCTAGAAGGGAAAGCATTTACAGAGCTATATCATATCTAAGATTTGACTCTGCAGTATATCATCTAATCTTGTAAATCACCTTTTGATAGAATTATTCTGACTTTAAACACAAGAACAGAGAAGTTCTAAGAAGTTTAGAATTTCTAACTTGATAGAACTAATTTTGATATTTTCTGTATAGGTAGCTAGTAGGAGACTTGACTAGAAGCTATTCTTTTTTTATTGGATATTTTATTTATTTACATTTCAGATATCATCCTCTTTCCTCTTTTTCCCTCCCTAGAAACCTCCTATCCCACTCCTCCTTTTTGCTTTTATACTATTTTAATTACATGAAAGTATTAAGGTCAATTCTAGGTTGAGGAACTAGCAATACAATAGATGCAAATAGTCAAGGAACAAGCAAGACAATAAACACAACTTGCCTGACTCAAAAATTGCAGAGTTTTTCCAGGTGTCTGTTTTAGACACTAGGAGGGAGGATGGTAAGGATTTCTCATGATTGCATTTGCTCATCCTGACAAATGCCTTAATCAAGGCTCACATTTCTAATTTCTAAGACTTGTGAATTGACAAAGTGGAAGTCACAAAGAGAGAAAAAATGTCACTGCAAAACGTGGGTGGGTAAGATAGAGACAAGGACACTAGTTTCTGCTTGGGAACCTTAGCTTCCTTCAGCTTATCATCTCAAGTTCTCTCCTTCTGGGTTCCATATCTGCTCCTCTGTCAATGCCACAGAAACCGGGTTTCCTTTGGCGTTGTCTGTAAGATATCTGCTCCTACTCCTTCCGAAAGGTTTTGCATAGTGGCCTTTCTAAGACTTTATTTAGTAGTTTGTTTTGAACTAGGAATTTGGGGTAAGTCAGGAGTATACAATTACTTGAAGTTGTGGCTGTAGGGATCTTGGGGGTATGTAAAAGTGTGTGATTTATCTAATTAGTTATATCAACCTATAATGACTGATGACGACTTTGTATCAATAGGTGATAAGAAGGAAAAACCTAGGAATTAGTGCTGAGTTGTTCTGCATTAGTGGTATACACAAGTGTCTGCAGAAGTATACAGACTTGGTCCTAGTTATGTCAGAAAAGGAACTTTATATGTTTTTAGCTGGTATGAGAAGGCAAGACACAATGCAGGTAGGCCTGTGACCTAGTTTTGAGCCCACAATGATGCCAGGTCAGTCAACATATTTGATTATAGAATATCCTGGAGATAAAGTTTGCTCTCTTAGTGATAGGACTGGGAGAGTCCTTGGAAATATAATCTAATTTTAAGTAGTAAAACAGTACCCAATTAAATAACTACAATTTTTCTATCTCATTGGCAGAGAGGGACATAGGAGAGAGAAGAGTGCTGTGATTTGTTTAGGTGCCTAGAAAATTTGGAAAGGGAAAAAAACAAACCACCTGTGAAAAGATTGGCCTGGTTTCTCTGGCTGAATCTCTGAATAAGAATTGGCAGCGCATCTAGACAGAAAAGTATGTGGTAGGGACTGTTTGGGGATTGTTGGACTTGGGAGGGTTATCTTTCCTGTGGCTCATGGCAGGAAGCTGCCTCTGTCTCTCTCTGTTAATGCAGATGGTGCACAGTGGAGTTCGTGTTGACTCTTTGTAGCCTTGTATGCGGCAAAGATATGTTTTCTCTGCACACGTTCATTCTCTGCATGGAATAAGATGCCTCAAGCAAAGTCAAAAAGACATTGATTATCCAAGCTATGACAAGTTCATTGAGTTTGGATAGGCAACTGCACACCCCAAATTCATTCGCACATACATTCTGTTTTGTTATAGGCAAGAGTATATTTTAGACTTTTAATGTTTTCAGAGGCTTAAATCTATTTGGAATAAATTGATATGAAGTGTCCCCATCAAACCTGATCCAATTTCTGGCTTTCTTAAAGGGTTGTGGAGGAAGGTTGACAAGTAATATTCCTAGAGTGTTAGGTCAGGATGAAAAATTACTAAGGATGACATTTTTTTTAAAGAGGAATTATGCTCCTTCTCCACCCATTTGTTAAAGCTGTAATCCCCAATACCTTAAAATATAACTATATTTGTAGAGAATCTTTAAAGGAAAAAAATGATGTTGTTATAATGGAAATTAATCCAATTTGAATGGTATCCTTAGAAACGGAGAGATCTGTAGCCATGGAGAGATGCTAGGAATTTACGTAAAGAAATGCCCATGGGAGGCCTGAGTGAGACAAGGACTATCTGAGGACTAAACCTCTCACTGATCCTGGAACATTAGCCCCCAGAACTACGGGGAGTAAACTTCTGTTAAATAATCTGTCTGGTCTGGGGCATTTTGTCATAATAGACCTAGAAAATAGTAGAGTGGATTTTACCCAACTTTTTAAAGGAGCACTTTCTTTACAGGCTGCTGGTCAAATTCTTTTTTTTTATTTATTAATTTTATGTATATGAGTACATATTCATAAAATTAATAAATCAATTAAATTAAATTAATAAATCAATTAAATCAGTGGTCGCTGTTTTCAGATTCACCAGAAGAGGGCGTCAGATCCTATTACAGATGGTTGTGAGCCACCATGTGGTTGCTGGGAATTGAACTCAGGACTTCTGGAAGAGCAGTCACTGTACTTAACCTCTGAGCCATCTCTCCAGGCCTGCTGGTCAAATTCTACTCAGTGTTTTATAAGCCTTGTTATATCAGTTTCTCTTTCTCTATCTCTCTATCTTTCCATCTCTCCATCTCTTTTTCTCTATCATCTATCTACTATCTATCTATCTATCTATCTATCTATCTATCATCTATCTATGTATCATCTATCATCTTTATCATCCATCTATCTATAATTTATTATCTACATACTATTTATTACCTATCATATCTATCTATCTATCTATCTATCTATCTATCTATCTACTATCATCTATCATCTATCTATCTATCTATCTATCTATCTATCTATCTATCTATCATCTATCTATCTAACTATTTATCTTAGGGTCTTACTAGGTAGCTTACATGAAACTTGAACTTACTCTGCTGTTTTCATATTTGCAATCATTTAGCCTCAGCCCCTTAAGTGTTGGGGGATTGCAGGCATGAATCACCAGGCCTGGTCCTTTTATTAATATTTTTATACTAGAAAGTGTTATAAAGATGTTTAATTGTAGAAAAATGTAAACATATAAAGTAGGTGAAACATAACAGTCCCCGTGCACTGACCACTCAATTCATTGACCCACATCATAGCTTATCTGTTCCACTCACTCTGACGTCATTACTCCCCAAATTATTCTAAAACAAATCCCAAGCATACCTCTTCATAGAAATCAACATCTAATATTTTATAATAAATCTTTAGTATGATGCACATGTAACCACTATTTAAATTACATTTGTTTTTCATAAATGTCAGTTTCCTTTGAGACAGAGTCTTATTATGTAGAGCAGGCTAACTTTTAACTTTTGGTGATCCTCCTGCCTCTGCCTGTGAGTGCTGTGGCTACTGCTAGAGATACTATGCTGGGTTTCAATGTGATAGCATGTTGAAAGTTTCCCCTGAGGGATTGAGAGATGGGTCAGTTGGAAAACTTCTTGTGTGTAGCACAGGAACTGAGTTATAATCTAAATTAAAAAAATGGTCTGGGGAAAGTAGGGGAGTAGAGAGACAGGTGGATTCATTGGCCAGCCAGTCTAGTCAATCAGTGAAACTTGTGTTCCAAGAGAAAAGGGGGACAAAGGAAAGAGGATCAGGAGTTCAAGGCCAGCTTAGCTATATGATATCTTGACTCAAATATAAAAAACCGAAGACCAAAACCAACCCAAAGAGTAGCATTAATGATTTGTAATTCTAAGCACATGTGATATATTTTAACTTAGTATAATTATCTTTGATGATGTTGAATATGTCTCATCTTTGGCTAGTAAGTCTTGGTGAATAGGATTCTAAGTTCCTTTGAAATGAGTCTAATAGTCTCAGAGAGTTTCTGAGCTACACACTTGGAAAAGATGTTCTAGGCTTGAGATGTTTCTAGCCTTTACTCTGGAGATATCCCCAAACTCTTTGTGCTATTAGGTTGGTCATTATTTTTAAGATTCTGGAAGGACTTAATAACTCTTTCTGTAAACCATCAGGAAGAGATGTTTGTATTATGAACCCAGACAATGGTGGCATGTAGTCCACATTCTCAAATTCTTAGAAATCTCCATTCCCTGGGTTCCAGGGCAGATGAATGTTGGATGTTCTTTCTTTATTTGTTTTATTATTTCAGAAAAAACTCCAATGGAAAGAGAGTAACATTATTTGTTTCTTAGTGTTTTATTGCTGTGAAGAGACAGCATGACCACGGCAACTCTTATAAAGGAAAACATATTTAATTGGGTATGGGTTACAGCTCAGAGATTTAGTCCATTATCATCATTTGGGAAGCAGGGTGGCACACAGGCAGAGATGGTGCTGGGGAGAGAGCTGAGAGTTCTACAACTGGATCTGCAGGCAGCAGGAAATGACAGCGCATCACTAGGCATTGCTTGAACTTCTGAAACCTCAAAGCCTACCACCCCACCGGTGACGCAATTCCTGCAATGAGACCACATCTCCTAATAGTGCCGTTCTCTGTGGCCAATGGGGGCTATTTTTATTCAAACTACCACAGTTGGCCTGGGGATAATCAATCAGTAAGTTCACCCTTTAATTTCTTTCAGAGAATTATTTGGTCACTTTTATGTGCAGTCTACTGTAATACAGCATAAATGATCATTTAGGAATAATTTGATCATCATAGCTTAAAGAATTTGGTCTACCTTTTCCAATCATCATGCCAATAGATATTTAGAGTTTAGTGGTTAGTGTACAGTCTCCCCATTGGAGGAATTTACTCTAGTGAGGAAACAGATATTCACAACAATCACAGTGCAAACAAGCAGGGCTCATTAATGTATACACGTGTAAACTGCTACCAATTCCCCAGGGAACTCAATTCTGCCTTGGGCTGGGCCAGGAATTTGCCAAGGAAGTAACAGATCATTCTTTATGAAAGAATGATTAAGAGTTTTCCAGATGGAAAATCAGGGCTTCAGAGCAGGTGTGGCAGATGCTGTGGTTGGCCATTCAGTGGCCATTTTGTTTCCTCCTCATTGTCCTCCCCTCCCCCCATAATTAAGGCTGGAAATACTGAATTCTGTCACACAGTTTCTTATAGTTAAGATTGCTCATGTGATATAATTTTAGACAAGGAGATAGTATCGAGTCTTCTGGGCTGAATTTCAATGGGGATGGAAAGACTGGCACCCTTTCTTCCTTCCTCCTTGAGAGTATCCTATGTGTTATGATCTGACATCAATACAGTGCCCCCATAGCTGAGAGATGGAAGGCCCAAGGATAGAGAAGAGCTGCTGTGGATGGCAGTTGAAAAACCTTACAGCCCTTTTGTGAAATACATTCATTTTTAATCTACTGTTGATCAGAGACTCAGCTACTGGCCAGTGTGAAGACTAGCATGTTGGTCACTGCATTTGGAGATAAGCTGTATCACTGAGGAGCCACACAGAGGAAAACTACATCTTAGGCTTTTGTTAGAGAGAATTTGCTTCTTTACTCTGTGAAGTAATTTCATGTCAGGTTTGTGGATGTCTCAATCGTCTGCTGTAGAACATTTCATTTCCTGAAGCTCAAATCCTCTAACATGTCAAGATATTTCTAGGACAAACAGATTTTGGAGTTTCTCAAGTAGAAATGGTTGGTGAAGTTGTCATTCTTCATTGTGTCACGTTGAAGGGTGAAAAACTCTAAGGTTTAGAAATGACTTGGGTCTTGCAATGAGTATTTGCTGCACTCTGGTCTTTTCCCTGTTAGCTATGGTGTTGCTGAGGCACCGGTTATGTGTGCTGCCTGACGACTGCTGTTGTTGAAGATGTGGTTAGATCACAGGTTTAAGGTAAAAAGTTGATAAAGCCAACCCAACCATCCTGCTGTGAGAAAAGTAAACAACGATCAGTAAAAAATTATGCATTGTTTTTGTTAATAAACTAAGCATTTAACATAGTCAAGGCACTCCTCTAAGGCCTTACAGCTGTTAAGCTTGATACAAGTAGCCATAAGCCCTGCCTGTTTCATAGATGAACACACTGGGGTGCACAGACTGTAGTGATATGTCCCATTCACTTGATTTTCTCAGCTGTGGACCTGGGTCAAATGCATACAGTCTGGTTGAAGAGGCTATATTCTTTAGCTCTACATTCCTGTGCCTCCCACTATGGATTTATATTTATGAGAAAAGGCCATATAAGACATGCATTTAGAATATGGTTTGCTGTTTTATTTTCTGAAAGGATGTGGGTGACCTGCTTTTCCTGAACTCCCCAGGCTCTTATGGTTTGTTATGACATTATTAATAACTGTCTTAACAGTTGAGCCCTCTTTCTTGAGCTGTACAGTGGCACAGCTGTGTAGGAAGATCAATTAGAGTTTAACAAAGAGATGCTAATTGTTTATGGATGCATCGGGAAGAAAAGATTTCAGATGTTATTGTTACGGTTACTGAAGGCAAGATGAAAGTGGTGGCAGATATTTATAATAATTTTACCTGGTATCTCTTGGCTAAATGTTCTCTAAGCTATAATTGACACAGATTCTCCATAAAATCTTGTTTTGCTACCATCTTCAGATGTTGCTTTGCTGTGTGTACAGGCTGATCAGCTTTTCACAGCTCCCAGAAACTAGTAAAGTTTATCCCTCTTTAAGGGAGATGGGAAAGTATTTATTGTATTAGGCCTTCTTGAAAAAATGTATTTTGTTTTTATTTAGACGAATGAGCTGCTTATTTTTAATTGTTAGTTATTGATTGCTAAAGATTGAGATGATATAGAGTATATAGGGATCCAATGATGAAATAGATAATTTCAAAATAAAGCTGATAAATACTTATTCATGTAAAAGCGGTGTCCTTTTAAAATCTAGTTTTATCAGAGATATTTTATTCTCTCTCTCTCTCTTTCTCTCTCTCTCCCTCTCATAAAAAGAGAAGTTTGAAGCATTTACTTCGTAATGTGGTGGGGTTTTTTTGTGTGTTTTTTTTTCTGAAATTGTGTTTAAGGAAGGGTAATAGTTTGGGTCTCTTCTAGCATTCACAGTATCTGTCTTAGTTAAAGTTTTATTGCTGTGAAGAGACACCATGACCAAGGTAAGTCTTATAAAGGCAAACAGTTTATTGGGGCTAGCTTTTAGTTTCAGAGGTTCAGTTCATTATCATCATGGCAGGAAACATGGCAGCATCAAGGCAGATATGGTGTTAGAGTAGGAGTTGAGAGTTCTACATCTTGGTCTGAAGGCAGCCAGGAAGAGACTGTCTTTCAGGCAGCTGGTAGTAGGACCTCCAAGCCCATCCCCACAGTGACATACTTCCTCCAACAAAACCACATCTACTCCAATAAAGTCACACCTCCTAATAGTGCCACTCCTTAGGCCAAGCTTATTCAAACCACTGTATTCTATTCCTTGGCCACTATAGGCTTGTTCAAACACATGAGTCTATAAGGGACCAGACCCCGCCATAGTATAAGGCAAAATACATTTAGGCCAACTGGTAATCTATAATAGTCTCAATGATACGAAAAGTCCAAAGTTCTAAATCTTAAAGATTCATGCAATTTCTTAACTATAACCTATAAAATCAAAATAAAAAAGCAGATCATATACTTCCAGCATCACAGGATACACATTACCATTTCAAAATGTCATAGAAAAATACTGGATGAAAGCAAAGTAAAAACCAGCTGAGTGAACTCCAAACTCCATGTCTCCATGTCCATGTCAAAGCACTCTTCAGATCTCTAACTCCTTTCATCCTTGTTGACAGCTGTTGTCAGATCTGGCATTCAGCAACAACAAATTTTGTTGTCTTGGGCTGTTTCCACTCCTTGTTTGGAGCTTTCCTTAGCAGGCATCCCACAGCTCCGATATGTCAAACATCTTGGTGTCTTTAAGGCAACCTCAACTTTATGGGTTCTTGTTCCAATGTCTGGGATCTACACATGATTATCTGTGCTCCTCCAAAGAGCTAGGGTCATTTCTCCAGCTCTGTTTTCTGTAACACTCTATGCTCTTGTTGACTCTACTCCACTGCTGCTGCTATTCTTGGTGGTCATTCCATGGTACTGGCATCTCCAGTTTGCTTCACCAATAGCCTCTCATAGGGTCTGAAATGGTGCCAAGCCTCAACTTTTTTGCATAACCCCTTCAGTCCTGGGCCATCGACTGCAACTGAGGCTGCACCTTCACCAATGGCCTTCCCTGAGCTCTTGCAGTGCCAAGCCTCAGCTGTTTTCTATGACCCCTTTAAAGGTACTCCCACCTGGGAGATTCTTTCACATTACTAAGTCCAGCTGTAGCCCGATGTCCTCATTTTTAATAGCTGAATGGATTGGCAGGATTAACATAGTGAAAACGGCCATCTTACCAAAAGCAATCTACATACAGATTCAGTGAAATCGTCATCAAAATTCCAACACAATTCTTCACAGACATAGCAAGAGCAATTCTCAACTTCATATGGAAAAATGAAAGATCCAGGAGTGCCAAAACAATTTTCAACAATAAAAGAACTTCTGAGGGGAATCATCATTCCTGATCTCAAGCTGTACTACAAATCAATAGTGGTAAAAACTGCATGGTATTGGTACAGGTACAGACAGGTCGATTAATGGAATAGAATTGAAGACCCAGAAATAAACCCACATACCTATACACTTGTTCTTGACAAAGAAGCCAAAAACATACAGTGGAAAAAAGAAATCATTTTCAATAAATGATGCTGGTTGTGGAACTGTGTAAGGGTATTCTGGGTCATGGTTGGGCAGTTGCCTAGAACCCCGAGACTCTGTGTGAGAACCGGCAGGAGTTTGGCGTGCCCCAAGAACCCAGGGTCCTGAAAAACAGTCTGGTCTCTATAAAACTCAGTCACATAGGCCGGCCATTACAGGCCCTCCCAAAGTGTACAGGTAGAAGGTGTGACTAGAGGCCTCAGGGCCTAGGGATTTACATACTAATGAAGGCCAGAGGGCAGAGCAAATTAAGCATGCCTCCCCAGATCCTCCCCAGTTCCTCCCCAGATACTCCCCAGATCCTCCCCCTTTCTCCTTCCCTATATAACTCGGGACTGCCCTGAGTTTTACGGGGGTACGCCTAGATCCATCCACCATCTGCCATGACAATAAACCTTTCTGGAACCAAGGACTTCCTCGTGTCATAGAGGCCTGCCGCCGCCAAAGCCTCCAGGCTGCTGGAACCTTCCTCCTGCGTGTGGGACCAGCCGCAGCGTGGAAACCTCCCCGGACCCCACCGCTGCGGCCTGTAATTTTTCCCCACAGCTGGTCTAAGTGGTGGTCTGTATGTAGAAGAATGAAAATAGATCCATATTTATCACCTTGTACAAAGCTCAAGTCAAGTGGATCAAGGACCTCAACATAAAATCAGAAGCATTGAATCTAATAGAAGTGAAAGTTGCAAAGAGCCTCAAACTCATTGGCACACCGGAAAATTCCCCGAACAGACTTCCAGTGGCTCAGGCTCTAAAATCAAGAATTGATAAATGGGACCTCATGAAACTGAAATGCTTCTGTAAGGCAAAAGGCACAGCCAATAGGACAAATTCGCAACCTATGGATTGGGGAAAAGAATCTTCACTAACCCTACACTCAGTAGAGGGCTAATATCCAAAATATATAAAGAACTCAAAAAGTTAACCTCCAAAACCCCCCCAAACAACCCAATTAAAAAATGTGATCCAGAACTAAACATAGAATTCACAACAGAAGAATCTCGAGTGACTGAGAAACACTTAAAGAAATATTTAAAATCCTTAGTCACCAGGGAAATGCAAATCAAAAGGACTCCGAGATTTCATCTTACACCAATCAAAATGGCTAAGATAAAAACACTCAGGTGACAGCAGATACTGGCAAGGATGTGGAGAGAGAGAAACACTCCTCCATTGTTGGTGGGATTGAAAACTGATACAATCACTCTGGAAATCAATCTGGCAGTTCCTCAGAAAACTGGAAACTGTTCTACTTGAAGATCCAGCTCTACCACTCTTGAGTGTATGCCCCAAAGATGCCCCATCATACCTCAAAGACAAGTGCTCCACTATGTTCCTTATTTGTAACAGCCAGAAGCTAGGAACAACCCAGATGTACCTCAATGGAAGAATGTATACAGAAAATGTGGTTCATTTACACAATGGAATACTATTCAGCTATTAAAAAATGATGTTCTTTTTGAAAAATTACATTTATTTATTTGTGTGTGTGTGTGTACTCATGTCATGACACATATATGGAGGTCAGAAGACAACTTTTAGAAGTCAGTTCTCTCCTCCCATCCTGTGGGCCCTGAGTATCAAACTCACATTCTCAAGTCTCTGGTAAGTGCCTTTATTTGCTGAGCTCTGTCGTCAGCATCTCATGTTCTTCACAATAAAACTCATAATAGTCAAGCAATGATAACAAGAGACAAGTCCATACACTGATGAATGGATAAAGAATGCATGATACATGTAGAATGAATGAAAGCATGTCATCTGGGACAACCCAATGGTGACAGAGGTCATCATGCTAAATGAAATAAGCCAGGTACAGAAAGACAAGCATCACATGATACTACTCAGTTATGGAATCTAAAAAGGTTAGTACAATGATAATGTGTACGTGTCTCAAAAGCTTGAAGAAAGTATTTTGAATGCTTTTATGATATAAAAGGTAAATGTTTGAGGAGACAGACATATCTGACTCAACTTAAAAATCAACGATCTGTGCTTGCATTAAAACATAACATAGGATCTCATGAATATGTACAGTTTTAGTTTTTATGTTTAAGTTAATAAAATATGACTAAGGGCCTCTCCTTCCCTTAATGTCCAACCAGGCCATCCTCTGCTACATATGTGGCTGGAGCCATGAGACCCTCCATGTGTACTCTTTGGTTGGTGGTTTAGTTCCTGGGAGCTCTTTGGGGTCTGGTTGGTTGACATTGTGCGGTGGCGGGAGTAGGTGGGCGGGTGGGTGATTACCCTCATAAAAACAGGGGGAGGGATGATGGGATATAGGGTTTCTGGAAGGGAAACAGAAAGAGGATAACATTTGAAATGTAAATAAATAAAATATCTAGTAAAAAAATTGAAAAAAAAAAAGAAAGAAAAGATGACCAAGAAGGATCAAATGTAGGCAGAAGGACTCATGAGCCACAAAAGAAGTGGTAAAGGTATTTTTTCTAGTTTCAACTCAGTCATAATTTTTCGTTTTTTTGTGGTAGGTAGGTGAATAAAAATGTAATTGAGAGTCAGAGTGAAAACAGTTTAAGTGGAGCTTCATTGCTTCAGGAAAGCTTTTTTTTTTTTCTTTGTAACTGTATTATTCATTGATAAGTATAGAGAGTTTGAGACTGGGCAAATTTCACTGGCTTCATTAAAGTAGCGATGTGATGCTTTTATTAGTGAATTAGTTAGAATAAAGCAGTCTTACTGAATAAAAGGATAAAATTGAAAGGAAAAAATAAAAGGAAGCAGATTCTAGTTTTTGTATGTTGCTTTATATCCCAAATCTAGCTATTTCTTTTCTTGTTGACTTTCTGGGATCCTCTATGTAATCTTGTCCCTGAAAAAACCCCTCTACCTTTGTCCAATATGCACATCATCATTATCACTGTTATTGTTGTTGTTATTGCCTTAATACTCTGTCTAAGATATTTGGTACAATGCTGAGTAGGAGAGTGAAACTAGGACCTCATTTCTGAAGAATTCATGGTCACTGTCAGTACCTCTGCTCTCCAACACTCACTCACAGAGTTCCAGCCAAAGAAGAGGGTAGATAAGGGCATACCTGCATTAGGGCTCACATCTTGTTATAGCACCCAGAAAACAACCAGTTCCAAAAGCTTTTCAAGTGTGCCCTCTACTGGAGTGGTAGAGAAACCTTTACATTATAGGCTAGGTATTGTGACACAGGGTGAAATCAAAGGTGACCAGAATTAAGCTGGGCTTCTGATTCACACACTTCTTTTCCTGAGTCTGGTTGTAGAAATTGTTCAGCTTTTCAAAAGCAGACCTGCACTACCAGTGTGTAGCAAGTGGAGTTTTGTAAGAGGCAAGTGAGGTCTATCTGGCTTTTTTGAAGATATCGAGTTTATGTATATTATCTGTGCAAAGTTGTAATAAATTATGGTCTAGTATCTCCAACTAGCTTGCTACAAACTTGGAAATCATGCTTAAGGATCCACAGCAAGGGTAGGAGAGATAGATGGCTCAGTGGTTAAGAATACTGGCTGCTTTTCTAGAGTTCCTGAGTTCAATTTCCAACAACCACATGGCGGCTCATAACCATCTGTAATGAGATCTGATGCATTTTCTGATGTGTCTGAAGAGAGCCACAGAGTAGTCATAAATACAAAATAAATAAATATTAAAAAGAATCCACAGCAAGCATACTACAGAGAGATAGTAATAAAAACCACAGAGTATTGGCAGGAAAACAGACAGGCTGATCAATGGAATTGGTTGAAGACCCAGAAATAGACCAAAATTACCCATGAACACTTGATTTCTGACAAAGAAGCCAAAAACCATACAATGGAAAAAGAAAGCATCTTCAACACCTAGCGGTGGTCTAACTGGATGTCTACATGTAGAAGAATGCAAATAGATCCTTATTTATCACCTGGCACATAACTCAAGTCCAAGTGGATCAAAGACCTCAACATAAAACCAAAAACATTAAATCTAATAGAAGAGGAAGTGGGGAATAGCCTTGAACACATTGGCACAGGAGACAATTTCCTGAACAGAATACTCAGGCACTAAGAAAGATCAACAATTAATAGGGCCTCATGAAATTGAAAAGCTTTTGTATGGCAAAGAACACTGCCAATAGGACAAAATAGCCTACAGATTGGGAAAGGATCTTCACCAACCCTCCATCTGACAGAGGGCTGATATCCAAAATATATAAAGAATTCAAGAACTTAAATGCCAACCAAATAACCCAATTTCAAAAATGGGGTATGGAACTAAGCATAATTTTTTAACAGATGACTCTCTAATGGCCAAGAAGCACTTAAAGATTCAACGTCTTTAATTATCAGGAAGATGCAAGTCAAAATGACCCTGAGATTTCATCTTACACGTATTAAAATGGCTAATATAAAATACTCAAGCGATAGTACATGCTTGCAGTGACGAGGAACAAGGGGAACACTCTTCCATCCCATTCCAGTGCAAACTTGTACAGTCACTTTGGAAATAAATTTGGAAGTTTATCAAAAATTTTAGAAAAATTTTACTTCAAGGCCCAACTAAACCACTGTTTCTTGAAATAGAAGTTTCTGTA
Organism: Grammomys surdaster; assembly: GCF_004785775.1. Lineage (NCBI taxonomy): Eukaryota > Metazoa > Chordata > Mammalia > Rodentia > Muridae > Grammomys > Grammomys surdaster. The sequence continues at coordinate 8,157,512 of NW_021604576.1, read as the reverse complement.
TGTGTCCAGTGATGCAGACTCACTTGTTGTTTTGTTGAGGCAAGACCATGGGAGGAGATGTGATGTTTGGAGAAAGTATAAATAGGACTCAATGGAGAATGACAGGTGCTTGCACACCTATCTTTGCAATGCTTCATTGACTGTGAGTCTTTGTCTTCACTGATCTTCACTTCATTAAGAGAGGCACGATAGTGGTCTGGGCCTGAGCACAGAGCAGATCCAAGGCCTCAGCTCTGTACCTAACCCCACAAAACCCAGAGGAAGAGGGCCTCTCAGGAGCTTTAACCCAGGCAGTATCTCAGGTAAAAATGAACCACCCTTGATGTCTGCTGTTAGAAGTTCTAATCCAGATGTTGGCCTCCGAGCTTATACTACTCAGACCTTTGATGGGCCATTGACAAGAACATCTAGAACAGCTAGAGATTGACATCACTAATCTGAAGAAATTCCTCGTTTCACTGTCTGAAGAGATCTCCAAAAATTGCAAAGGACTTTACTGGACTTGATTTACAATAGAAAAGACTGTGTGCATCTCTTGACTGTGTACAGCCCTTAAAGAAGAATGTTGCCTTTACATAGACAAGACAGGGATGGTTAAAGAGAGCATGAAAAAGGTCAGAGAAAGCCCTGAGAAAATACAGAGAGAGAAAGAGAAAGATGAGAACTGGTACAAGAATTGGTTTTCAACCTCTTCATGGTTGTCAACCCTACTTCCTCCCATCTTGGGACCATTAATTGGGTTATTTTTGCTTACTTATTTTGGTCCCTAGGCCTTAAATAGGCTGACTAACTTTGTGAAACAACAGATTAAATAATTTGGTAGAAAATCTATTCAGATATATTATCATAAATTAGCTATGGAGGACCACGAGACTCAAGATGAGGCTGTTACTCTATCCAGGGTGTTCCCAAAACCCATCTCCACCCAACCTAAAAGAGGGGACTTCTGCCCCTAGACCAAGCAGAGAAGGGCCACCCAGAACCCCCTCTGACTGGCGATCTGAATTCTTGCTTAAGCTGCGAGGCTAAGCACTGCAAGGGAATATAAATAAAAGTTAAAAATATCTCTCTGGGTTCCCTGAGGGATAAGCCTGACTGCATAGGGATTGATGTCAAAAGTATCCCCTCTCCAGGAAAAAGACATCGGGACGTGTATGGCCCTCATCTCTCACTGAACAACGACAGGGGGACTGGAGCCATTACAATGTCCCCTTCAAATACTGGAGGTCAGGCCTCTATCCCCGCCTTCGCAAGTTTAGAATTGCCACAGCCCTTCTTTACTTAGAGAAGGGAGGAGATGTCAGGGGCAGCCCTGCTTACCCACTGAAGGCCTAAAATCAGCCATAGGCCTAAAATCAGCAATAGGCCTGTCATACATGTATACTAACACCAAGTCTTGGGTCTCAGTGGAACAACATTGAAACAGATGGCTATAAGCTATTGTAAACAGGCAGCTTTTGTAGAAAATTACCAGCCTGAGTAGTCATAGACCTTGTAAATAGGTAGCCTTGGCAGATAATACCAATTTAGACAAAGACAAGTGAGTCATAGGCAGAGTCATAGTGACCTGTCTCCTGAACCTTCACCCAGTCAATACCCTGTCTGAAAGGTATCTGTATTTCCCCTGAACACCACACTCCGGTGTCATCCCCTTCCCCACGTCCTGCTTTTTTGTGTTTATAACCCCTGTGTGAATAAGTAAAAATTACCATTCTATTTAAAAAAATTGAGAGAGAGAGAGAGAGAGAGAGAGAGAGAGAGAGAGA
>NW_021604576.1:8153045-8155646 GCF_004785775.1 Grammomys surdaster | reverse complement strand
GAGAGAGAGAGAGAGAGAGAGAGAGAGAGAGAGAGCGCGAGCAGAGAACTTCTCCTGGCATCCTGTCTGGTCCTGGAAGCCTGGCTATTTCTACTGGATCATGCCTCTGCTGGTGATTTGCGTTTGGTATCCTGACACTACTGAACTGGTCTGTTGGTATCCTGACAACAGAGATTGGAATCACCTCAAAGAACTACTTGTAAATAGATCCATATATCCTTGTCCTGTTTAAGGTCTTTTCTCCTCTATCTTTGGATGGTGGATAAAAGGGGGTGGGGGTTTGAAGCATCTGAGAACCCTTATTAAAAGTAAGCTTTAAATCTAAGCCTACAGCCACTCCTGGGCATTTATCCAAAAGATGCTCCACCATTCCACAAGGACACTTCCTCATCTATGTTCATAGCAGCTTTATGAATAATAGCCAGAAGCTGGAAAAAATCTAGATGTCCTGCAACCTAAGAATGGGTAAAGAAAATGTGGCTCTCTTACACAATAAAATTCTACTCAGCTATTAAAAACAATGACATCATGAAATTTTCAGGCAAGTGGATGGAACTAGAAAATATCATCCTGAGAGAGGTAACTCAGACCCAGAAAGACACACAAAATATGTTGTCACTTATAAGTAGACATACTTTAGCCATAAAGTATAGGATTACCAAGCTGCAGTCCAGAGACCCAAAGAAACTAAGTAGCAAGGAGGGACCGAGGGAGGATGCTTGAATCTAATTCAAAAGATCAAATGAAATAGACACTGGGAGTGGATGGAAGGAAGGGACTGGGTGAGAGATGGGGTGCAGAAGGGAATGAGTGGGGGTAGAGAACAGGTGTGGGAAGAGCAGGGTTTGAGGGCGAGGAGGGAGAGCTGGAAGAGAGAATGGAAATCAGTGGGAGGACATCTCTGAGATGCACCAAAGACTGGGGATAAGAGAGGCTCCTCGGAGTCTATGAGGATGACCCTAGCTCAGACTCCTAGCAGTAGGGGATATGGAGTCTGAAGTGGCCTCCTCCTGAAGCCAGGCAGGAGCACCAGTGAAAGGAGGGAGACACCAACTCACCCACAAAAAACCTTCAACCCCCAATTTTATTCAACTTACCAGATGTGCAGGGATAGAGAAGGAACAGAGATTGAAGGAATGGCTATACAATGACTGGCCCAACTTGAGACCCATACCATGTGAGAAAGCCAACCCCTAACACTATTAACGATTCTCTGCTATGCTTGCAGATGGGAGCCTAGCATAACTGTCTTCTGAGAGGCGTCATCTATCACCCAATGGAAATAGATGCAGAGACCCACAGCCAAAATTAGGGAGAGTGCAAGGAGTCTTGTGGAAGAGTCAGAGGAAGGATTGAGGGAGCCAGAGAGGTCATGGACACCAAGAATGCCTGCAGAGCAAATTAACTTGGGTCCATGAAGGCTTACAGAGACTGAACCACTAACCAAAGTGTATGCATGGGATGAACCTAGTCTCTGTCACTTAGTTTTCATGTGGGTCTTCTAACAATCGGAGCGGGAGCTGTCTCTGACTCTGTTGCCTGCCTTTAGATTCCTTTCCTCTAGCTGGGCTCTGTTGTCTTTCCAAAATGGGAGAGGATGCACTTAGTCCTGCTGCAACTGAATGTGCTGGGGTTGGAAGGGGAGGCTGGCACCCATACAGGGTTTCCTCTTTTCTGGGAAATGAGGGGAGGGGGTATGAGGGTGGGATTGGGAGGAGAGGAGGGCTGCAATTATGATATAATTTATTAACAAATAAATTAATGAAAAAAGAATCCACAGCAAAGGGAAATATTTCATTTTCATAACAAAAATGCCTAAAACATCACCCCAATCTTCCTGTTATTAGTAATTCTGAATGATAAACATTTCCTTCCATGGGATTGAAAGGTACCTAAGTATTTGATGGCAAGTGGAAAAATGGGGAGCAGATGTCAGGTACTGGCAGTTTTCCTACCTTTCTTGTGTGTAAATTATTAATAGAAATGCAGTATGCAAAGCATGGATAGAAGTTAGAACACTGAATGAATGAATTTCAACAAGTCACCTTTATAATACTTATAAATAAGCCTATTTAGTTCTGGAAAATGATGGCATTTAATTATTAAAGAAAAATAAGCAAATTTCTTACTGATGGTAGCTAAATGGTATAGCATTTTTAATCCCACAGATTTCTGTCTATTCACTGTGCTATTTATTTATTCATTCATTCATTCATTTATTTATTTATAAACAATGGGTTTATTGAGATTTCTTAGAGGAGCATGGGTAAATAAGGTACCTGTGCTGCTGAAAAGCCTGTCCCTGCATGGCTTGTAACTCATGAAGGCTGTATCACTGGATTATATTGAGTAATTTATAGGCAGCTACACCTCTGAAGAATCCCTTTCACAGCAATTGTTTATTTCTTACATCACCTTGGGAGAGGAGGGTCTAATGAGTCTTGTAAACTTTGTGACCCTCCTGAGTCTTTTAAGTTTCCTGTGACTTTCATTAGCCTCTTGAGTAAAAGGGATTATTTTCAGTCTGGAGCAGATCATTGCCCCAAGCTCTCTTCTTTCTCCCCCCCCCTCCCTCCCTCCCTCCCTCCCTCCCTCCCTCCC